>NC_090795.1:1405000-1582500 GCF_040054535.1 Antennarius striatus | reverse complement strand
GCATTGAACTAATTACAGCGTTATTAATCTCGCTGGAGACGACAACTTTGTTTTACTCACAGATACCTGGTGTGAGTATCTGTGTGAAATGCATCAGGATGGGCTCATAAAGGAATCTGTTGGATAATCACTGGAAGCACAGGGGTGTGACGCCAGCTGCATGAACTCCAACCCTCAAGTGTTGTGTTGCGTCGCTGGTGTGAACATTTGTGCAATTAGCAGCAACTCGTTGCAATCTGTAATTAATGTACGTATATACTTTCTACATTTTCATTTTGAAAAAGGATGATTTTGATCCCTTTGTGGTCGGAAAACTCTTTTTTTCCAAGTCTGGTCAGAGTTCATGCAAATGCCCCCTAGCTTGCCTGGTTTGCCTGGTTTGCCTGTTAGCGCTGTGACTCATAGGTTTGGATTCATTCAGTTTGGTGAGGCGGGGGTATCGCCCCCAGCAGATAAATGTATTAGAGGCTTTGGTGGTGGAAACCACTTCCATGGGTCACTGCCTGCTTGAGGTGTTCCTCAGGGAGATAAGGCAAAGAAGAGCTGCACACGATGAGGAAGGTGTACCACAGGGAGAGTGGACTGGGGGGCGCAAATTGAAAAGAAATTAGTTCTTCAGGGGGGGAAACTGAGCTGCCTGGGAAGTTTGTTGTCTCTGAGCGCCGTTTAGGGTCATTTGTTGCTAAGCAGCAACGTGTAACGTTCATCTTTTACGTAACTTAGCCTTTACAACGAGATACAAGCTGCTCGACATACAAGTTACTTGAGATACGAGCCGTCATGACGGTTTTTTTAATCTAAACAGACTCCGAATTATTTAAAGTGTCACTTTAGGGATGATAACAGGTTGGAGGTGAAGATATTCACAACTTTGTGAATGTGGGACAAGAAACTCGTAAATCAGACGGTTCGCATTGTGTTTCCTGTCGTAGAACCTGCAGACCAGAGGAAACAAAGAACAGTGGATTATTGCTCCAACAGCAACTTCAAGGAAAACGAATCACGCTTTCCACCGCGAAATTAACAGTCTCTTCACAGAAAGCAAACAAAGGTGTCGTTCACTCCGACGCGCCACGCTGAAGGCGGGGGCTTGTTTTTCTCACATGTGCGAGTTACAGCTTTGAAAAGGTGCGGATCGTTCTGTCGATGAAGCCCTCGTCTTTCCAAGGAAAACAGAAAGACGCAGCGATCCATTATTCCTGAAAGTGCAGCGTGTTGAAAAACGATTATCGGTACCCGACGACAACCAAACGCCAAACATTTGCCAAACCCAAGCCCCCCCCCCCCCCCCCCCCCAGCCTCAAAATCCAGTTTTAATATTCAAATGATGCCAGTCAGCTGGGAGAAACTTTTCCAACATTTCCCCAAATCTATTATATCCATTATTATCGTTTAAAACTGAATGACTAGTGAAAAAATGTAAAAACAGCGTAGAATCGCGATGGTCGTTTTAACTAACTTAGCTGATGCTAATAATAATGATAATGACAATAATACATAATACATTATTAATATTAATAATTTCATTTAGTTATCAATAAAGTTCTAAATCGAAATTATTCCATGTAAACGTGAATTATTTTGTAAATTATTTTGTACAATTTTTGGGTTTTTTTATTTAAAAAAAACAAAATTATAAGACACCAGAAATAGTATTGTTGTTCCATGGGGGCGCTCCATTCTCGATTTGTCATTAAAACGTGTTTTAACAGGCGACCCAAACATGACTGACGACCATCAGCAGAAGTTACACAAATGTGGTTCTGGAGGCTTAAATAGAGGCCACACACACACACACACACACACACACACACACACACACACACACACACACACACCAGCCAATGAGGAGAAGCGTGATAACAGGACGAAGGTGTTCCTCATCACCTTGTCAGCTGGGTGGGCGTGTCTGTGAGGCCCGATCGGCTAATCAATGACAAAATGAGAACACCTTGGTGTGAAGGAAGGGAGGAGGAATCCGTCCCGCGTTTTTAACTCCACCCCTTGGGCGCACGTGTCATCCGGCGTTTCCTTTCCTTCACCCAGACCTCCGCTCCTTCCAGAGGAACACAGGATGGTCTGCATGGAGCCGACTTTATTGCTCTCCAGGGTTTTCCTCTGCCGATTCGCCGTCTGCAACGAGAACCGTTGCACGACAGCTCCGAGGAGCGACGTTAGCATCGGCGCCGCGTGATCGAATCACACGGAGTCCGTCTGCTCGCACCTGGCGTGAGGACGCGTGTCCGGCGACGGTTTTTCTGTTTGGGATGCCTCTGCAGAGCCGTCTGCAAAAATATCTGCTAGCATCACAAAGCGGTGCATCACGCTGAGGATCCAAAATGTGCTGCAGCTGGGAAAAGGGATGCAAAAAGCTGCAGCGGGGCGAGGATAAACCCCCCCCGCCAGCCGGCGACACTCGGTCACTTTTGTGTGGGGATAATTTCAGGGCGAAGCGTGACAGCAGAGGCGTTTGATTGCCAAAGCGCGACATGAATAGTTAATGTCCTGGGGTGTGTGTGTGTGTGTTGGGGGGTGTCACAGTTGTGGATGTTTGCACAGAGCTTTAAAGGACGGCGTCATTATGTAATGTTTGCGCCTGAAATCCTGTCTGTGTTTTAGTTTCAGCTTAGAAGCGGCGGGAAATGGGGGGGGGGGGGGGGGTTAATCTGACCTGGTATTAACCAGGCCCCTCCCCCACAGCTATTGGTGTGTAATTAACACTTTTACTTAATGACTGTGCCGAATGCACCGTTAGATATTCTGCAACCCGCCTCAATATCGAGATTTTCCTCCAAAAAACAGACGCAAAATTTTGGATAACGACAAGATATATAAGTGTATCATCGACGTACGAAGATTCGTCCGATCTTTAAGGACAGAAATGAGGTTCCAGGTTACCGTGACGCCCGTCGGACTTCTTCTCACGCATCATGTGAAACACGGAGAATCTGAATGCTAATCGAACCGTGCCAAAGCGAGCCAGACGTAGCTTCGCCGCAAAATCAGAGTCGGGGCGAGAGGCGAGCCGAGCCACGGGGGCGGGGGGGCTGTCGGTCGGAGTTATCAAGACGACCGGAATCAGCAGGAAAACCTCTGCATGTTAAAATCAACACCTGACCTGGGAACAGCTGGCTCCAGGTGTGTGTGTGTGTGTGTGTATGCGGATATTCTTCGCAGCGGCTCCAGAGTTGCGATTGAAGCGTTCGCTCTGTACCGACATCTGCCGGCGTCCTCACCCCGAGGCTTCGCAGCTCGCGCTCCGATGCCAACCTGTCGGCGGATGTGCCAACACATCTCGCGTCTCCCAGAGCGCCGACAGGAAGCTCGAACAAGTCGGTCGCCCCACGCCAGCGGCCCCATTCCAAACCGGTTCACGCGTCAATGCGAACCCCCGCCCGATGAGAGGGCGTTTACCTCCAATCAGCCACTGTCGATTCTAGTGTAACATTTAATATAATTTAATTTAAAAAATTAATTAAATATATACATTAAGTAAATTAAATTAAATATTATGCCAGAATATAATAGAATAATATTACAAATTTGTGGTCAGTCTTGCCCAATTTAAGCTCCTCCCACCTCCGATTTAAGCCACTCCCACCTCAAAATTAACCCAAAACACCTTCAGTTTAAATCCCACCCACCTCTAGTTTAAGCTCCACCTGTTTCCAGGTCCCATCTCATGCCACACCCCTTCAGTTTAAGCCACGCCCACCTCCACTGTAATGCCGAAGGAGAAAATTAAAATAGCTTTTAGTTTCTCAGCTCATTTGCAGGATTTTGACAGCCTCTGGAACGTGTGACAGTCCTTTTAACGGCCATTATCAGGCGTGTGATCGACGTCACGTGACCGCGGGACCATAATCTCATCATTAAAGGTAAATGGGCTGCGGTATATGGCGCTATTTTAGTCAGCCGGCCAATCAGACGGCTGATTTTCTCATCCCTTTTAGCTCTGCTATCAAAGTGTGTAGATGTGACTTTGATCCGGTGGGGGTTTCATCCTGCTTCTAATTATTATTGATCATCTATTGGCTGGAGTACTTCTGTTATTTACTCATCACCTTCAATTATGCATACTTACGAAAAAGACAGAAGCATAAAGTTTATTCTTTTCGCATCCAGTTGCATCTGAGGATCAAATTCAGGATAAATGTCTAATGTCTAAATAAGTTTAACCTTTAACACCCCCGAGCGTTGACGGAGGGTGGGGGGCAATGCAATAAGAAAAATAATTGGGATAATAAATCTGCAGAGTTGGCAATAATGAAACCAGCTGATGAACGCCAGAAGGACGCCGTGATGATGGCTAACGGCGGGAAAATTGAGGACATCTTTCAAATCAACCCAAAACAATCTCTCCAACGCTGACGGAATAAAAGGAAAGATAGGAAAGGAAAGAGAAGCCCGTCGGTGCTTTACAGGAACGTCGTGATTCCTCCTTTTTTTTTGTGCTTTTTCTTATTGATTCATTTCTCAGAATTTTTGTAACGTTGCAAAAAAAAACAAAAACCGGGGGAATTCAGCATGAAGCCACCATTGTCCCATCATCCCACACAACATATGCAAACGCTTCCTCTCCACCTCCGTCTCTGCAGCCACCAGCTCGTTCGTTATTTGGAAGATGAGGTGACATATTTGTCTGCTGCTGCTCCTACAACACCCCCCCCCCATCAAGTCTCCGTTGGCACTGGAAAAGCAATGTGGCGAGCATCTGTGAAGCCCCGCCTCCGAAAATCTCTCGCACGTCGTCCTCTCACGAGGGGGAAAACTAGCCAGCAGCGAGAAAGCAGGCTTATCTGTGTGTGAAATGCTAATGTGTGTAGCCTCAGACTGAGGGCAGATGCCCTCACCTTGGTGGAAAGCCCACCTGCATTGTGTGTGTGTGTGTGTGTGTGTGTGTGTGTGTGTGTGTGTGTGTGTGTGTGTGTGTGTGTGTGTGTGTGTTCGAGGCATGTTAACCCGAAGTTCGACTTTTCGCACGCGAGCCGAGCGCTGCAGGGGGTGTGAATACATTTCCCGCCACCTGGGATCGTCGGAAACGATTGGTCGGCGCGCCGATGAGGCGCCAGACAGGAAGTAGATGATCTATTTCAACGATGATTAACGACCGATGTCGTTTATCAAACTAATATGATTGTTTTCAGCTCATTAAATTTAACGACTTTCTGCTTTGTTTGTTTTTTTTGTTTTTTTTAAAAATCCTACCTGAAACTGAATGAATCCATCAGATGCTAAAGCTAATTCCAAAGCTAAAGCTTTTTTTTTGTTTTTTGTTTTTTGTTTTTGGGGGGTTGGGATGGGGTGGGGCTTACAGTATACAGCTGCACAAATTTTGAACACAAAATAATTTTTCTTCCAATTTTTGTTCTGGTTTCCCCAGACGATTGGGATGTTTTAGATACGTATATACTTTATTAATCCCGGAGGAAATTGCACATATCTACTGCTCAGGCGTTACATAATAAATACTGCATTATTATGTATTAATATTACATAATAATGATATTAATATTAATAATGTAATATTAACAATATTAATAATGTATTAGCATCAGCTAAGTTAGCTAAAACAACATGCATTGCGTTGTCAGAGGTCTTTCTTATGACCACTATAGATGATTCCATAAGGTCAAACAGTTATACAAATAAAGATTCCTCTTGTTGCGTTCAACATCCTAATGACAAGCTAGCCTATGCTAAGCTAACATTAAATCTATAGTGATATAATGGGCTAAAACCATGGTTTTTTTGGCCATTTAAGTAAAATTAAATCATAATTCGGGAAAAAGTTTGCAAATAATCAAAATTTTGAGTACTTTTTTTTCATATTTGACCATCTGGGCAATTTTTTAGTGAAATAAGAAAACTTCTATCTGTGAAAAAAGTTTTAAAATGGATCATTCATTGAAGATGAGTTCTCAGATGTATTTTATAATCCAGTGCGCATTATAGAGCGAAAAATACTGTAATCCTCCAAAAACAAAGATTTACTGCTTTTACCAAAAACGTCATCATAAACAAAGTAAACCATGTGTTTCTTTAGGTTGTTCTCTCCCGTCCTGATCGGCTTCACGCGGCGGCGACGCGGCGTGTCGAGCGCCGTTGCTTCTGCTGCTGATGATGACGATGATGCGAGTTGAAGAACTGTGTTTCTCCTGGCGGGGGTTCCGGCAGATGGGTGCTGTCGGCCCCATCCTGGCGCCACGGCGATACGATTACAGCGCGAGACTCCAGCGATTAACCACGCAGCAGATGGGGCGTCGCCCCTCTTTCCACCAACTCTCATTAAACATCCAAACACGTAGCGGCGTGGAGTCACCTCCAAGTTGCGGAATTTGGTGGAACCTCGTCTCTGCAACCTTAGCTTTGGCGGGCTTGTGTGAAAGAGCGGTGCATTGTGGGTAGGAGATAGATGAAGCCGAGCGTCTGGGACAGATGGTATTGAGATGGCGAAGCGGAAAGACATGTCGCTGTTGGCTTTGCGAGACATGGTGGGAGTAGGTGACTGACACACCAGTCTGCCCACAAGACTCATTACCGCAATGGGCCTAATTATGGTCTGGCCTAATCTGTGTTTAAAAGCCTGCTGCTTATTGCTTTTAATTACCTTCAAGTATGAGAAAGAAGATTGAAATGTCGGCTTAGAGGCTTTTTTTCTTCTTCATCTGTGCACAGAAGTGAGAAAATAAGTGCAGGAGTTATTCTTTTATCAGATCTAGGATTGTAGTTGGAGTGTAGTTCAGTATTTCCCCGACTGTTTACACGCTAACCGTCGCCGGGCGCGTTTGACAGCCGTGAAGTTTTTCAAAGCTCGCACCTTCATTTGCTCAGACAGCTGCCGCCGTCGGTAGAACCGATAAATTCTCGCCGCCGCTTTCAGACGAGAAAAAGAAAAAGATTTTCGGATTCCTCAGATCTCGGTTTGACGAGAAGACGGGTCGTGGGAATTTTTTTTTTATCTCTGTGATTATCCGACGGGCGCGGGACGGATTTCTGGTGACCGTCCTCTCAGGTGTTGCAGGTGTCGGCGTGCGTGCCGAGATGGAAATATCAGCAATCAGGTTCCAAAAAAATGATGTTGAGTGTTTGTTGATTAACAGTAGGTGCAAACAGGAAATGAAATTTATGAAGATTAGCGCAATTAATTTCCAGCTCGGAGGCTTGAGGTTAGGGAATCGGGTTTGTTGTCGACGCTCTGGCGACACCTTTGGCACCTGCTCCAGTCGGACCGCCGTCACATCAGGAAGGAGCGACGCCAGAAGAGGAAGCTGCCAACGCAAAAAGGGCCCAAACTGATGACGTTCCAAACTTTATTATCCCTGAAAATCAGCTGAAGTTACGTATCCGACGAACCCCGATCCAGAATACCTCTGGCTACAATCGCCCCCTCCTGTTGTAGATCATCCAGGTAATTCGGACTTTGTCAAGTCTGATTTAGTTTCAGAATTTCTGATCGGAGGTCTTCTTTGGATCTCGACAGTGGAAAAGTCAGAGAATGGTCCATTTGTCGTGCTGGTAATGGAACAAATTCCATTTGAGTCGAAATACCAGACCACTTCATAGTACGCACTATAATGCACACTTTCAATGAATGGACTATTTTAAAACAGTTTTCACATACAGGCAAACCTCGGTTTCCTGTATGAACAATTTGTTCCTGAAGGTTGTTCGAATAGCGATTTGTTCAAATTCCAAATACATGTTTGCCATTACAAATAATGTAAATGATCTTAATCCGTTCCAAGACGCTAGAAAACTACCTTTTTTCAACATATGTTGTTTCATAATGTCATTTATCTATCAAATTGTATAGTAATGAAACATATCAAAGAAATGTAAAAGAAAGAAGCAAACACCAGAAAGAAACGTAATCAGGTTATCCTAAGGTACGAGTTACTGTCGTCTTTTGGACGTCTTTTGGTGTTTGTTTTGCGTTCGACTTCCAAATTTTTGTTCGACTTCCAAGACAAAAAAATTCAAAAATTTTTGTTTGAATTCCAATTTGTTCGATGTCTAAAGCGTTCAAAAACCAAGGTTTGCTTGTATAACGCGCTCTGGATTATAAAGTGCACTGTTGGAGAAAAAGATCGGAGCACCTTATAGTGCGGAAAATACTGTAATTACTGAACACAAGAGTCTGACTTGTGTGGTTCTGTTCTGACCTTAATGAGAATGTCAAAAATACAAATATTCTTTTTGTGCTTGGAGTGGGATTTGTTTCCCGAATTTTTTTTCGCGTGTTTAATCTCTCGGTTCTTGGGATCAGGAGGTCAAGTTTCCACCGTCGCTAACATTTGATATCAGCAGGATTAATCAGAAACTACCTGACGGATTTTACACTCGTGAACGTAGCAACAGCCTGAAGATTGCAGGTGAAACCTTGCGGTTGTCGACTCGTGAACCTCCGCGAATGCGCGTTCATTTGGACTCAGCGAATCGTCGCCGTCACAGGCGGGTCCTGTTTGTGTTTGTTCGGTAGAGGTTAAAGGTCACAGGTGGCCTTTTTTTTTTTTGTTCCTCTTGGTGTCCTGACCTGCTGGAGTCTTCATCAGTCGGGAGCTGACGCTCTGAAACTGAACGATTGGATGAGCTCTCAGCAGGAGCGCTAACATTAGCCATTAGCAGCAGGTGACAGGAGCCAATCCTCCCTTCCTTTTCTCCAACCAGAGTCTTCCTCCTCTTCCTCTTCCTCAATTTCATCTTTCTTCCTTTTCAAACGCATCCTCCTGCAGCGCCATCAGCGCCTTTATTCCAAGGACCGGTGGCTGTTCCACCGCAAAGGTCTTACTCGATTTAAATTGTTTACATGACCAGGTTGATTCCCTCCAATTGAGTTCTCCCGCTGCCATGAATAAAACAGGAGACGGGCGCCGCGGTGTTCTTTATCTAACAGCAAGAAAACCCTGCAAAAACAGAGTATGAAAAAAGTTCAGCATCCAAACCGGAGATGGAGGAGGAAGGGAGGCGAGAAGCTAACGCTGAGGATGCACGGGTATTTTTACATCAGCTTGCAAACATGTAGGGGAAAAAAAATGAGTGGGGGTATCGTCATGCATTTGTTCCATGCGTGTTGGTTAATAAACGTCTGGGTTTCATGCTGCGTTCGTGGCACGTCGGAAATTGGAACACATATTTTGAAGTCGTTTCATGTTGACTGAATGATTGTTTCTTATGTTTTCATTCTAGCAGCTCTCCATAGAAGTCAGATCCCTGTTGTTTGCGAAGCAATCATTGGTTGACCCGAAATAAAGCCTTATTGTTCCTGATTATTGTGGAACAAGTTACTCAGGAAATAAAGAAATTTACTTCTATTATATGCAAAAACATCTACATCCCTCTTGAATTGACCGCCGCTGTGCGTAAATCATCATTTACAACACTCCGCACACATACCGTACCAGCATTCCCACCCTTACACAATATTCTTATTATCGCAAAGAAATATGGGGGGTAAATGATTTCCATTGACAGAGCCAGATGCCTTTTGATTCGCTGCTTCCCGGAATGTGTTTTGCTTGGAATCAGCGTGATTATCAGACAATTAGGCGACTGATTGAAGCCAGCCCCAGGAGGCGAAAGTGAAACCGCCGGAGAAGATTCTCATTCTGAGGCGGCGTGACTCACTCAGGTAGCGCCGCCGCCGTCTACGTCTGAGGCTTCCACTGCGCAAATTTCAATCATATTGATGTTATTAACTCGGAAAAGAAAAATATCTCTTTTGAAAGAACCGGCGTCGGTCGAAGAGAAAAAGCCCAAGCCGGATTTGGGAGTAGCTCTACCTATGCAGATGAGAATCTTTCCCAGATTACACGTGTTTAGCTCCCGCCTGACAATTTATCCTTGGATGCTTTAATCCGAGATTCTGAATTTTTTTTTTTTTTTTTGCAGCAGGTATTAGCTCCTGCAAACATTAGCAAAAATCACCAACAAACACCGTCGAGCGGCGTAATTTGCATGTAGAGATATGTGAAACATGGGGATTAGCCGGCGGTTTTGCGAGCGCATCTTAATCCGTACGTATGAAAATAGGTATATTTACAAACACTATCAGCGATTATCCTTCGAACTATGTGACAGTCATGAGTTGTATTAATGCCTCGTTCGAACATGCAGAAGAAACTGAAGTCTGTCAACTCTAAGAGCCTTTTAAACATCAAACGCACATGTTTGTCATCCTAATAATCCCCACAAAGCTGCTATTTTACTGCACAACTCTGGTACTTCTGATCAGAAGTAGTTACAACAAGGGCCTGGACGTCTTTGTGCTCATGTTCAACGTCAACTTGCCTCTTTTTTACGAGTCGGTTTGCAAAGTTTAAGAGCGTTTTTGGCTAATTGGCTAAAACATTGGGGAGACCAGACTTTTAAAGTCTCAACTAGTGATCGAGGTATCTAAAATGTTGGTGTTGGGGTGATTTGATTGGACATATCAAAGTTCTGAGGCAGGAAACCCTTTGCAGAGTAGAGGTAAGATCTTAAGCCCGAGTCCAAGCCCGACCCAACCCGAAAATGTCAATAATTACGTTCAGGTAGGGTCGGGCTGGATTTTTTTTTAACTCGGGCTTGGGCTTAAGATCTTACCTCTAGGCTCGGGACTAGAGGTAAGATCTTAAGCCTGAGTCCAAGCCCAACCCTGCCCGAATTCGGGCTGAAAATGTCAAGAATTACATCCGGGTCGGGTCGGGCTTTATTACCCGCAGGCCCGATCTTACCTCTATTGCAGAGTCATCTGTTGGTGGTTTTAAAAGTAAGCAGCGGTTCTTTTGCTGCCTGGGAGACAAACAGTTGAAGTGTTTGTACTTTTTCCAGTTGGTCTGAAAGCGAATGGTTACCTTTGAGCTCACCATAGTTTGCTAAGTCCGGGTCAAGTCCGGGTCGTTCGAAATGACGGCCTTTGCCGTTGCCTCGTCTTGTCTTGCCTCATATCTCATTGAGTTTTCGACCTAATTGAACATCTGAAATCACCTCATCCTACACCTCTTCCTTAACACCCAACTTTTGAAATCCACCTGAAGCTAACGGCGGCTCCTTTTCAAAAAGCGTACATTTATTTGGCGGATTCGGTGGCCCCTCGCGGTTTAGTGCCCTCTACGATAGTCGATTCTGACAGTTTCCTTCTGTTTTCCATTTCGCTGCCGTCTAAAAATTACCCTCTGCCTCGTCTGAGTGGCTCCATGCCTCCCGTTATCACAGTGAATGTGTTTCTTTCTTCTACACTTGTTATTCACTACGCTGAGGCGTACATTAAGCCCCAGCAGCGTGCTCCGGTTGTCTCAACGCATCCGATCAAAACCATTATTTGGGTTTGTTTTTTTTAATAAAGCCAGCTCATCTTTTGAGGACAGTATCGGTCTGACCCTTCAGACACGGACAACCTTTTAATAACTAAATGTGTTCCTATTTCCTACACAGTGGGGAAGACACACATTTCTTACTTCCTCTTTATCAAAGTCAACCAGTTCCAACCAGCGTGTCTTCGTCTGTGAAGATTCTTGAAATGCAATTTAATTGGAGGGAATTAGCGAACATTTAGCTTCTAATATCCATCAAATTAATCTCTTCCTATCTGTCTCCCTCTGTCTCTCTCAGGAAATCCAGAATGGCTTCCGGGATTAACCTTCGCTCCTGGTAGAACTACCCAGAAGTCCACGTCCGTTTGCGCCGCGTCTCCCACCCCAGGATATTCCAGAATGTAAAAAAAAACGTCTTGTTCCTTTTTCTTCCCTCCTTTGGTGAAACTTCCGGCATTTTTGGGGGCCATGAATCTTACGGGATCTACCGGGATCGCTATTTCCCTAGTTTGGATTTAGATTCCTCTTTTTGCCGGACGACTGCAGCGGTGGCTAGTGGTGGCGGCTGCTGGGGGGCCGGCGGCTGCAGCGGCGGCGGCGGGAGGAGGATCGTACCACTTTGGATCGCGGGGATAACTTTACAAAAGCGCACGCCACCATGAGGATATCCACCACCTCCTGCCTCTGTCCCATCCTGGTCTGCCTCTGCTTCATCCAGAGGTCCCACGGGGCCAGCCACCACCTTCCCGCCAAATCGCCCTCCAGGAACCAGACCAAACTGGCCAACGGGGAGACGGAGGTGCACCACAGGCCAAAGCGCGGCTGGATCTGGAACCAGTTTTTTGTTTTAGAAGAACACATGGGACCAGACGCGCAGTATGTGGGAAAGGTAGGATTTCAAATGAACTGACTTGCAAGTGTAAAAATAAATCTTTTCATCCCGGAGGACTTTCAGCAGCTTACTTGCATTTTCCATCTTTTCCTGTTATTTATTGCGAAACGGGAGCAAGCTGTTCTGCTGAGGTAGATTTCCACTTCTACACACTTTTTTTTATTTCCTTCTGATGTGGAAATTCGTGCTCGCGTTTTGTTTTTTTGTTGTTGTTGTTTTTTTTATTTTTATGAAGGTGTGTTTATTCCTGTCATCTCCTGCGTCCGGTCGAATTCCTCTCATGACGATGTCCAAAAATAAAAAATGTTTTATTCCGTGTTGCTAAGGAGCGCCTTCTCAGCGGGAGCGACGCTCCTTCTGCAGGGTTTTTGGGGGGGTTTTAAAGCGAGAACCGCCCCTTTTTGCTACCCTATCTTTGGACTTTCTGCGGGAAATGAACCTCCAACCGCGCTATTGCAGGCCTGGTCGACTTGCGTTTGGAAAACCCTCCGTATCGGACTTCCTCTTTCAGTTTATCCTCCCTGCTTGTGCAATGGTGTATGGGATGGTCTGTTTGTCGGTGGTGACTTTCCTGTTAGCTCCACAATAAGCCACAGGGAGCTGGTTAAGTCCTCTGCTTGCAGATTGCCTGCCCTTATCTTCTGAAATGTGTTTCTCTGCTGCAGTGATCATTATTCCAGACACTCAGGCACAGACTAATCCCCTCAGCCACTCCGAAAAGAAAAGGGAACGCTCCTCCGACTGCACATATGTCTGTATTTCCACAACAGTGCCATTTGAAGTGGAAAAATAAAGAAGGTGGTGGTGGTGGTGGTGGTGGGGGGGTGACAAGCTTGGGAAAAATAAAGGCGAAAGGGGTAAAACGTCAATGAAAGAGACGGGTTTTAATCAGACATGCCAGGAAAGAATGGTGGTTTATGGGTGAAGCATGTATTTGTTGACAGTATTTGATGCATGAATGAAGCAGTTAGCTCAGCATCTTAGCGTTAGTTCATGAAGATGTAGAAGTTGAAGTTCCTGATCGCTCGGGTCGAAGGCTGGTTGGCTAACTGGTTCTACCCCTACCTTAAAGGTGTTGTCGTGTGTGTGTGTGTGTGTGTGTGTGTGTGTGTGTGTGTGTGTGTGTGTGTGTGTGTGTGTGTGTGTGGCGCTGATGAAAGCAAAACAAACACAAGCAGCTAATCCTGCATGATAATAAAGCACAGGGAGGAAACATAAACACTATTAAGGAATCAATTTGACATGCCGGTTTAAAGAGATGAGGTCTCCTGATGGTTAGTTACAAAAATAAAAAATGAACATTCAATTACGTGGGCTGGGACTGGAGTGCAATGGATGGAGAGACAGGATGACCCTTAATGAGACCAAGACAGGAGCGTAAAAGAAGATGGAGGAAGAGGAGTGATAGAGTCTTCTTCATTATCTTCATTATCTTCTTCTTGTTTAATTTTCTCAAGGCCGTTCATTGAAGGTGCGCCTTATAGTCCAGTGCGCCTTATAGTGCAGAAAATACTGTAAGTAATTAAACTAAGAGAAGTATGCAGGGCCGTGACGTCCATAAAGGAAGTCACAACGACTGCCTTGACTTGAGGGTGAATAAGCGCAGCGGCCAGTCTGTCAAGAACATTTTTAATCCCCCTGAGGTATCCCATAATCCCTTGTGACACCTTTTTGTGAGGCTGACGCATTTTGGAAATGACAGCTTGGTGCAGAAGCGAGATGCACGGTCTCAGGAGTGGGGGGCTGGAGGTTGAGTGGTGTTGGTGGTGGTGGTGGGTAGACAACCCCAGTCTCCCAACGGGGAGGTGTGAATGTCCCGGCGTCAATCAGCTCGGCGTGGCGCTTTGAAGCAGCGGGGGCAGGTTACAGACCGGGATGGTAATTTTTAGAAGGCGATGCAAATCCGCGAAGTCTGACGGCGCGTGAATGGCAGAGACGCGTCTGCACCCAACTTCACTGGAAGCAGCTGCAGCCGTTTGATAAAAAGAATTATATCCTCGCACAGAAGTCCTGGAATGGATCCGAGAGCCGCCGCTAAAATATGCAGTAAATAATTGAGATTTTACAGAATGGGACACCTCAACCCGGGGCCAGGAGGAATCCCCCCCTTCCTTGTTTCATCATGTGTTCGCGTATCGCCCTCCGAGAAAGGTGCCCAAATGTTTTATTCATACGTCTAAAAAAAAAAAAAAGGGATCGCTCCGTGACAGACTCCGTCTTGTTGTGAGTCCAGTAACAGCTCAGCGGTGGGAAGAGGGGAAGAAAAGCAAAAGCAGGTTTTTACATAAAATTGCTTTTTCACCCACACTCAACCACAGCCAGGAGCCAGCGTGTGTACGACGGGACGTCGTCAGCGAAACAACGCGTTCGAGTGTTACATAAAACAACAAGGAAAGACAGCTGGTCGGATACGGGTGCAGATTAAAGCAAACTTTTTTTTGACTTTTTTTGCTGACTAAGAGAAGAGCATCAACATTTATGAAGGATTATAAACACACATCAACAACCTCCAGGCGCGTTAAAGTCGTCATCTGTTGCTTTTATTTGTCATGTAGGACTTTATAGAACACTTTATTAAGTGCTAATCATTCAGTGATGGAAATAATCATAATAATCAAGATGCATCAAAGAATGTCTGGAAGTGAATATTTGTTTATTTCCAATAAAAAATGAATATACAAAAAAACAGATTTATACATTTTTAGAGAAACTACAAAGACCAACATCGTAACTTGTTTGCCTTGTTTATCTGATACTATTGACCTGTTTTGGTTCTGCTTTGGGCGCAACCAGTTGCAAGCAGTTAGCATAGCATTGGCATAATGTAGGTGTTTATGTATCGTGACACATAATCCAATCAGAACACTAGTTCATCAAGTAACAGCAAGGTAGAACCTCGAGATACCAGTTATTTGTGGAAAAAGTCGTCGCTCTCGTTCTTTACCACGTGTTGGTGGATGGACACGACATCAGCGAGACCGTATCTCATTCTTTACCACGTGTCGGTGAATGGATATGACATCAGTGAGACCGTATCTCGTTCTTTACCATGTGTCGGTGAATGGGTACAACATCAGTGAGACCGTATCTCGTTCTTTACCATGTGTCGGTGGATGGATACAACATCAGTGAGACCATATCTCGTTCTTTACCACGTGTTGGTGGATGGATAAGACATCAGTGAGACCGCATCTCGTTCTCGTTGGTGGAGTAAAGACGTATCTCGTGTGTTCTCGTGACCTTTGCGTTTTTCATTCTTTATCATTGTTTACGTAACTTATGTATAAGTTACGTAAACTTACGCCGCTTCTGGGAGTTTAATAATCTCATTACTGTACATCAAGAAGTCAACCATCCTGCTGGGGGGGGGGTCCATCCTGTCCCTCCCCAGATGTCAAAATAGAGGACAACGATTAGGGCGGACCTCCGTGATGTGCATCAACCGCACATCTTGGTCCTGCCCCTCATTACCGGGACTTGATGTATGGTCCTTAGGCGTCCACTCCATCACGGCGGCGTTACGCTGACGCTTAAGAATCAATCGGGACGAAGGAGCTGATTGGGCGAAATGTGGCAATAATAAGACAATCAAGCACCTCCGCAAAAAAAGTGATTAAGTCCTCTTGAGTGAAGACGGAACAGATTTAATCAAACGCACCCCTCCCCCCTCTTCACTAATTACATCTGTGAAGCCGAGGCCCCCATCATCACCCCGCTCGTCTCTCCACCTCGTTACTCCCCCATCAAGCGCACCTTTGACGCTCCGCCGCCACCCGGTTCAGCATCAAACCGATAAATATTTCACCAACAACACGAATCAAACGCACCCAGAATCACAACGGAGTTTGTTTGTTAGCCGCCTCAGCATGAACCCTAGCTCAGATGGGCGGTACTCTAACCTCACGGGTCAATCCAGAGGGGGGGGGGGGTCTAGTTACCATGGTGATATTCTGATAGATATGATCCTGGATTTTCTGGACATCATCAGGATCTGTGGGATGAAACGACAAAGAAGAAAGATGATGAGGAGATGAAAGGAGATGAAGGTCAAGCTGCTGGGCGGCGCCGGGATGTAACCTTCACTGGCAAGAGGAACGTGAAGATGAGGAGGTTTTCTCATCATCATCATCATCATCATCAAGCCAAATCTAGAGCAATCTGTTCCCGTTCGCTTCATTTAAGTCTTTTATTGCCGTGGTTTCATTTGTGGAGGGTGTAACTCCAGATGTACAAGTAGGAATATCGAACACACCTCCTTTTCAGACGTGTTGTTTCCTATCGACTTGGACGGAGCAGATGAGCGATGAATAAACTCCCATAAATAGTTGCAGCTCCGGTTCAGTCTCATTTTACATCGTTAATTGGTTCCCTGGCTAATTAGCTTGTGAACAAGAAAAGCGTTTGACAGCGAACGCGCAATGAAAGCACGAGGCGTGTTGACAAAAGAAAGTGAAGACGCTCTTCCTCCCCTCTCAGGTTGCTCCTCTGGGCTTATGATGAAATTAGAAGTGAGCTTCTCCTTGAGATTGAAGTGTTTTTTCGCCGATGACTTCAGCGTCTTCTGATCTCTTTAAACTCCAGATAATGTGACTGCCGGCCGCATCCCAGTCATCTGTTCCACCGGTCTTTAATAAAGTCGCCATAGAGACAGAGGTAAACATAATCCCTTGTTTTGATGACCTTCGAAGGTAAAAAAAAAAGTCGGAGTCTTTGAGGATTGGCGACAACACGAGGTCAGAGGTCGCGGTTGAGTTTCTTGAGACATTTCCCTTGATTTTCATTAATTAGTAGACGCGAACAAATTAGTTGATGGTCTTGACCCATTGGGCGGATGTTGCGTTTAACAACGGTTGACACTCGTGCAAGCCAAACAACAGGGTATTAACAAGGCCTAAATGGACCAAACTTGGCAGAGAAATGGAGCATTAAAAATCTGGTGGCACTAATTTACCCCCCCCCCAGCCCCCATTTTCCAACAATCATCTCCGACTAAAAACAGGAAGTAGATTTAATTTGAAGCTTCTGCTTTAGAAGCGTCGGTGGAGGATTGGACTCCCCGACTGTCTTGTTCCTGCTTTCATCAGACAGTCGCGGAGAGTAAATATGACAGTTAGTCGGCGTTCGCAGTCTGGAGGGATATCGGCTTTGGATCTATCGGTGTCGGTTGGGTTCGATTGTTTTTTCATGCTCCTTAATGATGCGACGGACAACGAAGAGCGAACGTCGTCTTTTTTAAGTCTTTGTCCGACCAAAACCGGGTAGACTATCGATGTTTGGAGTTGAAAACGAGTTAAAAACAAAGAGTGAGAGCGAGGAAACATTAAATCATATATGTAATTATGATGTAATTGATTAACATACTCTGCTCTTGGCCTGCTAATGCAAATAATCTGTGTTTCGCTGCGTATGTGGAAAAATAGGGATTAAATGATTCTGTTTGATGGAGGAAAGTGCAAGAAAGATCTCATTGGTTGCGGCTCCTCTCTTTTTTTCCCCGTAGCCCTAACAAGCTGCACAAGTCAGGAGGTGTGGATGCCCTGGATGAAGCCTGACAGGCCAAACCTGGGGCTTAGAATTCCGCAGCTCTCAAGCCAAACAGCTGGCGATCGTTAAACTGGACTCAAATGAGCAAATCTCCATTTTTTTTGCATCTTAGTTAGGAGGTGCAGAGATTGTAAAAGCCGTTCATCAGTGGATTTGACCCCCCCCCATCCTTTCCAACACTGTGAATACACGTATTTGTTGAGGTGTCGGACACAATCATCGTATTGTAAAGATTGATTCAAGACCAGCGGACTCGTTGTTGATTCTCGTAGCTCCGGTAACTCTTGCACGACTTGGCTTTCGATCGTGCGTCCTGGTGTTTGTTTGCCTCTCGGCTGCTGTTGTGTAATGACCCGCAAACCCCCGTCGACTCCTTCATCACCCGTAGGTTTTTGGGAAGGCAGCGCGTAATTGGCTCACGCTTTCCCCATTCATGATTTATTGGCTCGTGCACAGGAAGTCAATGGCTGAATTAGCACTCCGACTGGAGGTGTAATTTCATTTATGAGCTGCTGTTGGACAGAAGAGAATGTGTCCATGCATAATGGAAGAGACGCGTTTTTAAGCAATAACGCTGTTGTTACATCATTTTCCTCAGTGGGATTGATTCCCATCTATTTCTGATTGTCTGCAGCGAAATAAAAAAAATCTAAATTACGTCAACAAACTAATTGGTTGTCACCACAATGCCGCCGACGTTAAACTGCGCTAATGCCTCACCTTGAAGGTTGCCTTTCATATTAGGACAACTGATTAAGCACCTGATTCAACAGGATCTTTGAATCCTTATCTAATTACGGCCTGAATATTAATCGGCTCTTATCAACACTCGCCTAAAAATCAAATGCAGCTTTCTAATTTCTAATTATTCGCTGGTCTGGGCTTTGATTAGATTCGATTAGACCCCACCGATGTCGAACTCGCTGATTGGTTTAACAGTTTATGAGTAAACTAGAAGTATTTGAGGGTATTTTGTATTTCTACATAAGCATCAGTGTCCAAACATGATGGCGTTCACTTAAACAGCATCTCTTAGTTGTGTAGTTGAGACACTACTGATCCGGCCAATCAGAATTTAGGTTCTGGCTGCTTATATTTATCCTAACAGACTCGTGATGTCCTGAGGTGAACGTCGAAGAAAGAGCATCTCGTTCTCACGCCCTGATTAAAATCGAACCGCGTCGAGATTGATCGACTCTAAATTTAGGTTAGTGTGAAAGTAAACCGTCGCTGCCCTTCAGAAAGCGTCGGATCTGTCCTAATTCAGCGCCGCCCGCCGTTCAAGTGTGTTTGAGGCACTTAGCTCTGCAACCTTTACCGGGAAACATCATGAGTCATTTCCAAACAAAGGCATGGTTGGGAAAATAAAGGAAAAATCCCATGTATAATAATATCTCATGATGAAAACTTCTATATTTCTGTTGAGCTTAAAGATTCCTTGAACCTTTTTGTTCTTCGATGACAGATTCAGAGACGTTTTAGTAAATCCTACAAAATAACCCCTAAAGGTTTGCGTCTCGGGTGGATTCTTCATATTCAAAGGAACCATTAAACCCCTCGTTTCAAGCATCAACATGTTAAACAAGCGTTCTTCTGCTGCGTTTCTCCGAGAGCCTCATTATGCGTTCTGCTGGATGGGTCTAATTGCTGGTTGTTGTGCACTTGTAATCTGTGTGTTTTATTACTTTGCGGCGCTTCAGGTGATAAACTAATTTGTGGCTTCCTCGTTTTTGTCGAAGCAACGAATAAAACACTTAATGATGATCCTGGTCAAACTTTTCCTACCTCCTGCATCGTCCTAAATCGGATATTTTTACTTAATTAGGTCTAATGTTCGCATTTCTAACGTGAGGTAGATCTAACATGTGCGTTAGAATACAACTCGTATATTTAGAGCTCAGCAGTGTGCATCTACAGTATGAATGGGAAATCCAAAAACACCAAGGATATATAAAGCGTCGCCAAAGCACAGTGGAAATTGATTGTTCTATAATGTAGAGCTCTGATATTTCCCCGCGGAGAAAGAAAAGGAAAAAAAAAAAGAAGCAAATAAAGTCTCTGTTTCGATGTTTTATTCATGGGTGAAAATTAAATTGTCTAATGTTACTGTGGCGCTCCCGATTTCGAAATTTAGTCGAAAACTGAAACGCAGTTGGAACGATCGTCATGAAAGTCTTAATCCTCTTGGTGTCTATTACAGTACCGTAATACAGTTACTACACTATTTTCTGGACTATTAGACGCACCTTCAATGAATGGCCTTTTTAAAACCTGTTTCCATATATAAGGCACACTGGATTATAAGGTGCATTGTTGGTTTTCTAGAAAATTAAAAGCTTTTAGGTGTACCTTATAGTGTGGAAAATACTGTAGTTGATAGTAGAGGTAAGATCAGGCCTAAAAAATGCAGCCCGACCCGAGCCCCACGGGTATTAAAGCCCGACCCGGCCCGAATTTTCGAGCAAGGTCAGGCTTGGACTCAGGCTCGGGCTTAAGATCTTACCTCTAGTTGATAATGTTGATCCATTGGGCGTATGTTGCGTTTAACAACGGTTGACACTCTTGCAAGCCAAACAAACGGGTATTAATAAACCCTTCCAACCCTCTGAAGCCTAAATGCACCTTGAGGTTTCTAAATACATTCAACAGAACCAACCAAAGTCCGTCTATAATTAACGTCCTGCAACATATTTCAAAACTTTGGCAACTTTCCACTTCCTGTTTTTAACCCTCTGTTCCTTCCTTCCAGCTTCACTCCAATTCGGATAAAGGCGACGGATCCGTCAGATACATACTGGACGGCGAAGGAGCCGGGACGATATTTATCATCGACGAGGTGACGGGAGATATTCACGCCACCAAGAGCCTGGATCGGGAAAAGAAAGCACATTACGTCTTGCATGCACAAGCCTTGGACCGCCACACAGAGGACGCCCTGGAACCAAAGTCGGAATTCATCATCAAAGTACAAGACATCAATGACAATGCACCCAAATTTCCAGACGGACCCTTTGTAGCTACGGTGCCAGAGATGTCTGAAGTGGGTAAGAACTGCTTTTTAATCGCCAATCTCTGATGTACGTCTTGATTTTAATGGCTTAACAGCTGGATCTCGCAGTTTTGAAGGAAAAATATCCTGGCAAGACTTTGAGGTATCATCAGCAAACACATCGTCACCTGGTGTGGCTCTCCGGTTCGTCCCTTGCGTGATGAAACTATCTGGAATGTTTGATCCACCTTTCCCGGGTGGGCCGGTCTTTAGAAAGCACTCAGGAACAGAGATCCCCCACCACTGAGGCCATAGCAGAGCAAACAGAGCTCTCCATTCACCTCCTCCGAGACCGCAACTCCTCATATACCCGGCACACAAACATCCATTTTTTATTTCTTCATTGTGTTGGTCTGTTTTTAGCTCCAGTGGAACAAAAGGCACCTCTTACTGGGTCCAGTCCGGGTTTTTTTTGCCTCGCAGCACAATAGCTTAAAAAGTATTCCACAGCACTTTGTCTGAACAGTGATTTTCCTTCAAAAAATGCTCAAATATTCTCAAAAATAATCCTTTTATGGGTCTATTTCTCTCAAATACAGAATAAGAAATGGAATTAGTAGCTTCATCCGTTTCCTGCAAGGAAGAAGATGGAAATGTGTAAAAGTGATTAAATGTTCAAACCCCAGTAGACCTGCAGGCACCCTCTTTATAAACAGTCAATATCTCCCTGCTGTATTCATGCATATTCATGAGCAGGCAAACAACTTTGCTAGTCTGTGTATTTATTTAAGTCGTATGTGTCAAACTGACGTCTGAATCCCTCGTGTTTAGATACTCGTGCGTGGAATAGTAATCTATTACTCCATTAAGCCGTTGTTTCTACCCCCGAGCTTCGAATCTGTAAGTGATTGTGATTGTCGGATCGTGTTCTCCATCTCTAATGACGACAACACGAGTCACTAAATGTTTGTCGGCATCCGTTGTTTTGGTTTCGACGAGACGACTCGTTTTAAAGTTTTCAATGTTCTCCGCAAACTTTACCGTCGGTCGCACAAGAACAATCAATCACCATTGACGACCCAAGGGAGGAAATCAAGGACAGTGAAGGGGAAAATAATTAGCTGTTTTCACCGCCTCCTCTTTCGCTGATATCCATTTAGGTAATTCCTCTTTGGTTCAGTTTCTGCAGCGCCAAATCGGCCGTAACAATCAACTGTCCTCACACTCCAGAGCGCTAATCCCCTAGCATTTGTCAATAACGCTGTTCCCATGTGGAGAAAGAGGCTGTCTGAGAGTGTGGCAGCTAATTGGTTGTGATGTTCTTTTTCCTGTCTGAATTGATCTGCTCTACACGTGTAAGGTAGCCCGGCGTTACGGTCTCGCACCACCCATTCGATGCTACCGTGATTTTTTTACACGGCTTCTTGAAAGGTGTATCAATTTCGTCCTGTTGGACGTTTCCCCCAGTGGACACGCTGGTAAGTGGACATGGTGGTAGATCCTCTTTCCTGTCAAATGGATCACTTCTGGGAAAATGTTGAGCAACCGGAAACAGAGGAAGTGGGTGGTTGAGATGAATCGTTCCGATTAAATCAACGCAAGTCGGAACTATGGGACACGGACAATTTGCTCCTCAAGAATTTCTTACTCGTGAAATTTGTTCCTTGTGTTTCAAACCTCCAAACAGTTCCAGGCCTCTAAAACCCAACATTTGACTGGAACACCTTCTTACCTCTTCAAGACTTTAGTTCCGTTAGACTTCGACTAACATCTTTCTAAGTAATTTTTGGAGCACATAGATCTTGATGAAGACTGGGTTGAACACGACTGAGGCTGGCCTTTTAGTTGTCACCACTAGTTCAGTCCTTTCCCTACCTCTTCCTCCACTTTCGAGGGTGACAGGGGTTGCTAGAGCCAATCCCAGCAGACCAACAGGCAGTAGCTGTCGCAAGTCATAGCGATAAATCAACGAATATTGTCAGGCATGTCTTACAGTGCGATTATGTGGTCTCACAAACATTGGATCCATGCAGCGGCATAAAGGTTACTTTTATGGCGCCTATAATGTTTTTGCTGACATTGTCAACAAAGACTTATAGCACGGAGGTCATTCTTATTGATTGTAAAGGACTTTATGATTGAACCAGCTCGGTGATAAACATTTAATTGAATTCAAACCTTTACAACGTCACAGAGATCCAGAATAAACAGGCTGTCAAGTGCGTGGAGTCTTCATTTTCACAGATATAACAAAATGTTTGAAACTAAAAGCCTTAAATATATCCTGGAATTCAAACACCAGTCCTTGAGGACTCAAGGCTAACGCCTTACAAGGATGTGAAGGGTATTTTTTTGAAGGGACTGGAAACGAAGCTGGACTGGGGTGACTGGGTTCAGTCCCTACAGGTATATCATGGATCCCTCATGCTATACCCTCTCCCAGAGTCCTCTGCTTCCTTTGTGGCGCTTGTGTCAAACCGAGGCTGCATCCTTAAGTGTCTCTACTCTCCAGGAAGCAACATGAAACAGAATGGTTGGCCATGACCTTAAAACTCTAGAGACCACAATCCCACAAGGGCTTCGGGGCATTTATGAAATACTCCAGTGTCTTTTTTCTTCCAAGAGGTT
The DNA here is from genome assembly GCF_040054535.1 of Antennarius striatus. NCBI lineage: Eukaryota > Metazoa > Chordata > Actinopteri > Lophiiformes > Antennariidae > Antennarius > Antennarius striatus. Next base: position 1,559,153 of record NC_090795.1, on the reverse strand, counting down.
GAACGTTTGAACCTCAGGGTGTCAAACGACAAAAGCCTGAGACGATGAAGCTGCATCCCATGCAGATAATATCCATTTACGGAACAATTTCAGGTCTGGTAATTAAACTATTGACTAATAAGTTTTCCCGGACAGATAATTAGGAAAGAGCTCAGCATCGGAACCAACCCCTCAATTGAGCGAGTCGGACTAATTGCGCGACAGTCTGGACGTATCCGACGAGCTCCTCGTGAGGCTGGCGTTTCATAACCGGTGGCCTTTCACCAGGAAAAATTAGGTGTGTCCGGCCGGGGAAACAATAAAGCGTCCGGAAGATTTACGGCCACTGAATCCCGTGGCTAACGTGTCGCCGGTGATTCTGCAGATGCATCATGTAAACTCACAACACAAGGCAATGCACTCATCATGCAATTATAACGGCTAAATGAAGCATGTAATGCTCGCGGAGCAGCACTTCAAGTGTTAAATTAAAAAGAAATGACTTTTGCAGACTTTTTTTTAAATAAGAGCGTTGATAATGAGCCTCCCTGCTAAGCTCCTCTGTTTCTGGCGTCTTCTGTGATAAAAAAAATAAAAAAAACACTGGAAAATGCTTCTTTATTTAAGGCTTAACAGCTGACAAATGTCAGGAAAGCAATTTAACTTTATTGTGACATCACACACACACACACACACACACACACACACACACACACACACACACACACACACACACACTCTGCAGTCAGCATTTCTGCCACGGTGGGGACTCTTAAGTGGATCTGACTCCATATGATTGGCCTCCATTATATAGACAGTTAATTTCTCTGAACATCATTGTCCCAGACTATCATATGGTGAGTGCACAATGACACTCTGTGTGCTAGGTAGCTAAATGCAAACAACACCCATTTAGCTTTCACTTTGTTCTTTTGTGGGGAGGAATTTTGTGCAGCACATCCTGTCTTAGAATTTATGCTGAATGCAAATGTCTGTTAGTTAACTGGGTAAAATGAGGTCGTCTTAACAAAGCTTCTCTTTTTCTTTTTTTTTATTATTAAAATTGCTTCCAGCGACTCTCCATCTAACCTTGATTATATATATTTAGATTTCTGTGCTGTTAATCCCTTCAGATCTTTGCACCCGAGGATTTTCAACACATAGCCATCGTATGCTCGAATCCAGTGTTGGAGGGGAGAATGCAGGTCTTTTATTTAATTAAAGATAAAAAATACCACAGTGAATAAAAGCTCCACTACAAATCAATGGCCTCCAAAAACCTTGCATGAAAAGGCATGCAGGCATTATTAGCGGAACGTATTCCTTCTCCATGGAAATGGCTTTTATTTTTGTGCATTTCTATTACCCTTTAAAGGGGCGAACAAATGCTGCTCCATTCTGGGAGGTTCAACAGGGCTAATGAGAAGCATGTGGTTCATTCCAGGCCACTGATTGGTCAGAAAGAATCGCTTCCGTTCCATTGCATCGTCGATGCCTTTCATGCACGGAATGGCTAAAACTGATGATTGCCATTTTCAAACGGCCAAGTTGCTCCGGTTATGTGTCACCGTGTCGCCGTGACGACCGGCTACATTGTCGTTTAATGGAATCCCAGAGAAGCCCTTTGAGTGGAGTCCAGGTCATACCACGTGGTGGAAATGCATCTTAAATGTACTAATTTTTAATTTTATTTTAAACCAATGAACTGTTTTCAACTTTTATCGATTTGATAAAACTGAAATTATAATTTATTTCTTTCAGGCACGTCAGTTTTGCAAGTGACGGCCAGCGACGCCGACGACCCCACCTACGGGAACAGCGCCAGAATCGTCTACAGTATCCTCCAAGGACAGCCATATTTCTCCGTCGACCCCAAAACAGGTGCGACATCCTTTTCTGTTTACGGCCCCCCCTTTTCTGTTCCGTTAGCATGGCAACAATAGCATCCTCTGAAAGGCGCAAGTGTTCTGTAATCATCCCTGCTGATCTGAAGCGATGTGTTTATCGCGCTGTGAAATCCATCCAGCGGACGCTTCTTTGCGGGAACATACTGTTCCGTCAGGGAAATCATAAAAGCTAAAGTAGCCGCGGCAGAGTTATGGAGTCCTCATGCCGCCGCCGCCGTATTGTTGAGCACGCCATCGACTTTTTGTGGGCCATAACTCGTGTCGGGTCAGAGGAGACATTTGCGGAGGGGCCTTCAGAAAGCCATTGTTTCCCAGTGAAGAGCCTTTTGTCTGCGAGGCTGCAGCCTATTAAATGTTAATAAACCTCCCAAAGTGAAGACTTTTACGCGACGTTGTGATCTCACTTTGTCCGCCTGACGTGTGCGCATGCGTTCACGTGTGCGGGTGCATCACGGGGCTTGTTTTCTTGCCTGCATGGTAATTCGGCATGGGGGGTGCAGAGGAGCGTGGACGCGGCTCTCGATGCGCAGCATCATCCCGCCCACGCATACTAATTTACACAAGCCGACAGTCGTTGCCCCCCCCCCCCCCCCACCGACAAACCACCTCATTCCCTCAAATGAGGACGAAGAACCCCAGCGGTCAGCGCGCTTTGCCCAAAACGGCGGAACTGAGGCGGCCACCTCCACTCCGGACAGCCTGAACGCCATCAAACCGGCACACGGACAAATCTACCCTTGTGTTCTCGGTCTGGTGACCTGACACAACAGATTTCACAAGACCCACGAGGTGGAAGGAAAGGACTTTTAAGGACAGGGGCTAATGTTAGACTTTGGTCTGCGCATATGGTGCTGGAGGAATCCCCGTAGGACCGTCAGCGACTTGACCCAAATCATGAAGGAACAAAGCGAAAATGGTTTTTTGCCGCTTTTTTTTTGTCCTGCCTGCCTTAGAGGTCCAAACCGTCGCCGACCTCATGACACCCTCCAGCTGCTAGGATTAAAATCGGTGCATTAATGCCCCTCATAAAAATAAAAGAGCGTCTGTAGGTATTGTAACGGTACGCTGTGACTTCACGCTTAAACGACTGAAGAGTCTTTATTGCGCCCTCACAGGAAGTTCTTTTTTGTCGAGGTGATCCAGACTTTTAACGCTTTGGGGACAGAAACTAAAGTCCTTTCTCTTATGATCGATCTTTTTAACCGACTTTCATCGACGGCTTCTGTAAACCCGGTTAATCATTGAGGCGTGACGGCCCGGCCCGAAAGAACATCAGAGGGGAAATTAAAACAGAAAATTCTCCATAAAATATAACAGTTTCATCAAGGTCAGTTAACAAAGCTATAAAGTTGTGTTTTAATGATCTCCAGCCTCCGGAAATACTCCGATCTGTTTTCCAATAGAATTCCTCCTTCATTTGTGCCCTGATAAATTCATCCACTCCATCGCCTCAAACTGTATTTATCAGGATATGAGCTGCAGATTTGTTCAACCAAGTTCAAGGAGGAAGCGGTGCATCGACTCGTTTGGGTTCAGGTTGTCAACTTTTGTAGGAGAACTCATCACTTTCAACTTTAAATACGTGCATTTGAACTGAATTTGCGATGTAAGTGGAGTTATGAACAAATCTGACGTCACCGACACCAGAAAAGTCCACATCCGATCTGCGTTGACGCCTCGTCGCCTCTGGTTGACCTCCAACGAAGCCCGAATCCAGGATTTACCGTCATGAAACTCTTTGTTGTCGTTGGTTTGGCCGTCCTTGACCCGTCTCTTTTAACGTTGTCTATCTTTATCAACCTGCAACCTGAATATCCCAATGACAGCGTTGGGATTATTTTGTCAGACGTTGGGGTTGGGTTCCTTTTCAGAGAAGCTTTAGTGGTCTTTCACTCCAGACACTATCTACCTTTTGCAGCTGGATCGAGTTTCTCCTTGATCTCTACATCTTTTTACTTCTATTAAAAGCCCTAATTAAAAACTTATTGGCCTGTTTTCTGCAGCAAAACCCCTAAAAATGGAGTTAAAAGAATAATTATTGCCTATCGAGCAAATAAAATGAAATGTGAGAACACCCTCCACCTAATTTTATTTCTTAAAAAGGTAACTCTCTCTCTCTCGATGGTGCGTCATCAAATTCTGGAGTTTGAGCTTCTTGCTTTTGAAAGACAAAAACTGTGGAGAATGACACTCGTTTAGATCGATTTGTTCTGAACACAGGAGTAAGTGTTCTGTTGGAATAGCTAACGTTCCCAGTAGACTTTATTCTGAACCATTACATTGAATAGAAGTTTAATCCAAATGATCCCTTAGCTTCAAGAAAGAAACCTGGCAGCGGCGCCGGGTTTGTTTATGTCTCCTGGCATCAAGACGGCGGCGTTCCGCTTTCAGGCTTCACCAAAGAAGCAGAAATACGACAGAGGTCTTAATAGCTCGCTATGAAATGATCAAACTTCCTGACTTATTAATTAACTCTGATGCAGCGTTTAAGCAGCTGCTCCTCTCCGCTGGAAACCAGATCCAGTCGCGGATGTGAAACTTTTAATCGACTTGTCGGCGATTGGTGTCATGCAGCATGCCAAGGAGGAGGATAGGGATCAGGGATTAGATTCACTTTGGTGGAGAAGTAAATGAAGATGAGGCTCGCGTCGTGAAGACGGTGATGAGCGATAAGTGACGCCACGTAGGAGCGATGTGTGTTGGTTAATTCTACGTGAATTTGTCAATTCTTTTGAGTTCATTTCTTTGATTTTCTAGGAATGGGTGAAGAGGAAAAAAAAGTTTAAATTGGAAAAAGTATTGTTATTTTTTTTAATTGACGATTGACGCCAAACTCGATTAGCTTAGCTCAGCATATCGATTAGAGCAGCTAACCTTGCACTAAAGCACAACAGAAACCACTCACAAGCATTTCATGTATGGATCTGTTGGTTTTTTGTTTATTTCGTCATTTAAAGACGGTCTCTGATGCATCTGATCCAACTGCTTTCCTCTTTTTCCGGCCTGAAATTCCCTCCTGCTGGCTGGATTTTCTTATTCCTTCTTATTAAATGCACAGCTATGAAAGCGCGTCGGTCTTCAAAGCTAACTCTTGCACCAAAGTGAATGCATTATTTTCCCCCCAGAAACATAAAAAACTACTTGTTTACATTTTCGTGTTTCACAATAACCAAACACAAAGATGAAATTATACAGTGAGGTATGAGTAAAACGGGCCGGCGTGAGGAATAAAAAGAGAAACCACAGTAGACGAAAAAACAGATGATGAAAACCGCGGATAAAAAAAACGAGGATGAAATGTGAAAAGTGCAGATTTAAAAAATAAATGAAATACAGCAAGATTCAAAACAACGTCTACCTGAACATAGGAAAACCTTCTGTTCACATACGTACGCTTCTTTTCTAGCAAGCTAATTTATACCTGTTAAAAGACTTTTAATGCAGCAGAACTAGCATTGATTCTATCCTATAATAGTCTTGCAATAGTAGTGTCTTGACTGACTGAGCTTCGACTTGCGTCTCTGGGGATTCAGCCCCAACAACACAAGCAGACGCACAGAGACAACCCGTATTGGACAGACTGCCCACATCAACAGATTAGCCCGTATGCTAACTGCTTCATCGACGTTGACTGGACTGGTTGTACTTCAATACTCGGTTTGCGAGCGAGCATTCCGTATGTCAGCAGAAGAGAACGACTGCATTTGTCTTTTTTTTCTTCTCGGGTCACAACTCCTGTCTCTCCCATTGCTGCCACACATCCGTCACCCGCCCACCGAGTCGGACGACCCCTAAGCCCCACCTCGCCCAGAGTCCATTTCCAATCCTAAATAGGCTAATATCTCTGCTGAGCGTTGGAGTTTACCGACACAGATCAAGACGTTTGGCTAGCTCACAGATTAGGACAGAGCTCAGGTCCGATAAAGGGAGAGGCCGTTCCTTTGTCAATCAGCGTTGACGGGGCAACGCAACCAATTATTTTTAATCAGATATACAATCCCAGATAAAGCAGAAACATCTCCGAGTTAAAAGAAGAAACCAACTATTATGATTCCTTCTTTTTAGGACTTATCTACCTTCCTTTTTAGAAGTGAACACAGAGACTCTTTGGGATAGCATCAGATGGCAAGGACTACAAACCAAGATTCCTGACTCTGGAAATTGAAGAGTGCTTTTTGTAATCTTCTATAATCCGTTTTGTTCGCCCAGGAGATTGTCCTGCTTTAGAAGTTTCCAGCGAGACAAAGAGGTGGATAGCATGATGGTATCAACCCTAATAGACTGGGGAGGTTGAGGGAAAGGCTAACCACCTCCCTCTGTCAAACTGGCCCAGGTTCAAGGGAGTGCTTTCTCAATTATTTTCTAAATTAACCGATTACCTCTGAAGAGACTTAGTGGACACCGTCTGAGGTATAACGGAGGAGAAACGGTCGGGATGGTGAGTTCAGGGGTCTGATCTTCATGTCTAAGCACTGACATGCCTTTCGGTTACTTTCCAAAGAAGTTCCCCCTGGCCTCCTTAAAAAGTTAATTGAAGACCGACCGTGTCCCCGCCCATTCCTGCATGGTCGGCGTTTGATGACCAGTAATTGAAAGTGGATCTTTTTCGTAGCTCTGGAGAAAAGTCCCATCCTCGTGGTCTTTGTCCCTCAAACAGCTGCTGGAAGACATTTCACCAGCCTCAATGAGTAAAGGGGCAATAATAGACTCCAAAGGTCAAATTGTTCGTCTCAGGGTTGCTTTAATGGAAAGTGTGGCCAATTGCTAAGATGTGTGCGCTTCAAGGACCTCAGGTTAAGTCATGTTAAGACTGCAGTTAATAACAAAGGCCTTAAAATAGAGTTTGCAGAGCCTGCATCATTACCCCAACGCAGCTGCAACAAGTTTGATTACTTTTAAATGTGAGGGAACACAAAACATTCCTTAATAGTCTTTCAAGCTTACATGCTTGTTTTGTTTTTTGGGGGGTTTTTTGAGTCCGATAAAATGTTTTCCCCCATTTGAAATAAATGGCTTTTGTAGTCTGTTGGTTATTTTATCAGACCAAAACATTACCAACATTAACATCAACGTCAACTTTGTGCTGTACTGCCTGTTGTTCTACCTGTTGTACTGCCTGTGTTGTTCTACCTGTTGTACTGCCTGTGTTGTTCTACCTGTTGTACTGCCTGTGTTGTACTACCTGTGTTGTACTACCTGTGTTGTACTACCTGTTGTACTACCTGTGTTGTACTACCTGTTGTACTGCCTGTCTACCATGGGTCAGAGAGGACTGTAATTTCATCTGTGCTGTATGTCGTGCAAATATGGTACACTTGACAATAAAGCTGACTTTGACTTTGAAAAAAGAAAACTATATGAAGGGGGTGGGCATTAGCCTAGCATGTTAGCAACTACAATTTAAAGTTGGAGTTATGATTGATATACTAGCTTGTACTTTGTTCTTATGGAACAAAAATAATCCCAAATAAAACGGTTTTACTTCTGATGTAGATTGAAGTCGTATCCATTTTCCCTGCAGGGAGGGCAGTTTGACATCAGACCCTCCTAGACAAACAGAGCAGTCTGTCACTGTTAGCATTTGAGCAGCAGCTCTATTTATGAGGCTAACCATGCATTTTTAACTCTTCGATAACCGCTGCTATTGCAATCAAATGAATACAGGGAATAACAAGCAAATGCGGATTTTATAAAACGTTTACAGCCGTTGTGAGAATCTACCTGACAGTCAAATTAACGGTATTTACTTGGTTGTACCTTTAGAAGAAAAGCCCCTGCAGCACGTTTGCCCCACTTAACGGTTGTTCTTCTGCAAGCGGAGCTAAAGCACACAAAATGACACCGTATGAGTATTAGACATCAGAGCTGCTACATGAAATAGACCGAGCCGCTGCAGTACGCTTCAGAGTACAAAAAAAAAAATGTGGGGGATAAGTGTGGTTTTACTTTATCCCACAAAACCCAACATGCGGTGTTTCTCTGTAGCCTTGGAGGGGAATCTGAGGACACTCCTCGTTCTCTGACATTTTCTAATGAAATACTCTTTTCTTGACAAGTCCACCGATTCCGTCCCTCTCATGGAAAGCCTCTCTAAGCGTAAACCGCGGGATGGAAGTGAACAAAAAAGGAGGAGAAAATTGTGTTAGCGTATAAAAAATTTCATCACCTTGTCAAGTTTGTAGTTTTAAAGGTTACATCAGGATAAAATCGTCCGACGGTCGCCGCTGACTTCTGGCAAGGCAGCTCCTGTTCTTAAAAGTCTTCATTTATTTCTATTGTGTCTGAGAGTTAGATATTACTCCTCATTATGGGCTTTTCATTCCCTTTTCGTTGGTCGCTGCTGATGAGGGGAGTGCAGGTTCACAGACAGTCCACAGAACCTGGGAGTGACGGATGATGTTTAAACCCAGATCCCCCGGATCTTAATACCGCTGGCTGCTTTGGTCTTTGACCCATTTTTAATGATTATACTTCCTGAGGCAAGTAGATTAGTTTCTGTCCGCGGAGCCCTGAGGAAAGGGAGGAAAATGACCTATTGTACAACACAACTATAGCTCCCTATTTTGTGAAATCATAAAAACTTAATGTGAAATTCAAGCCCGTCCAGATTTCCTCTAACCTTTATCTACAATAATATATAAAAACTACACAACCGACTCACTTCACGGTGGCTGGAACAGAAACGTATTTACACTTTTTAACTAAAGGAATACCTACGTTTATAGGATTTACTTGCATTTATATCCATTTTTGGGGGCCTTTTTTTTTGGAAGTGCCAGTTAAAACATCCTTCAGAATTTAAACGTTGGAATATTCGGCTGAACTGGACAGAACCAGATCTTTTTGTCAATTCGACACCTGAACTTTCTACAGCAGATGGTTGTTCCATTTGTGAATCATACAGTAAGGCTAAAAATAAGGATTTACTTATTCTACTAAAGCTACCAGCAGCTACATCAGGAAGTCGCTAGCCTACTGTTTTATTACTGGGTGTGAGTGGACGATATAATAAAGTGGATATTATCCATTTTGTTGCATTCATTCTTCTTCCAGGAGCTGTAACATGAGCACTGGGTGTGTTTTTAGCTTCTTGTGACCCATTGAGCACCAAAATCCACAAACTCCTGCCACGATCGCCACTCAGGCAGATGCAAAGCCCATTTACCATCCTGATCAACAACCCCCACCGCCTCGGGTCCAACTGCTGTCGGTCAACCGTTGTGCATTATCGGACGGGTTCACAAGTTCACGAGAACACAAGTTCATTGGTTGCCTGGAGGTTCCTAGCTGTGAGGAAAAGCAAAGATTTACAATGAGCACCGATGTAACTGGTGGAACATATTAAATCAGGCGCCATGCGGTGATGTGGTTTCTGCAGGTGTGATGGCGAATTAACCCTACGGCAAAGATACGGACACACACTGGAAAAACTAATATGGACAAAACAAACCTCACACATAGACACACATAGAAATATATGAGCGGGACAGGCGGCTATTAAATCCAGTAAATCACCGACCACACAGCAACACAGGAAGCAAATACTCTGCCTGCGCTTTTGGCTCAGTACTGAGTTGCAATTTACCTGAGTACAGTTTCTCTGTGGCGGGCAGAGGTACGGCGATAAATCACAGAGTTAGCATTGTCAAAGTTCATGGCTGTGTTTGCTGTGTTATTGTAGTAATAAATGTGATTGAGTGGATGCCTTAGAAAGTTGCATTCACCCTCGATCCAAGGTTAGGTAGTCATTTTTAATATAATGAAATTTGAGGGAAGTTTCACCTTGAGAGACCGAGAGAATCTAAGCAGAAAGAAGCGATACGAGGTGTTTGTCTAAAGAAACCTGAGTAATGGTGCTTCAGGAGTAGTCTTAGCTGAAAGGTGTTGGAGTGCCAGCACCGCCAAAGAGATAAATAAAACATGTTTGGTGCTAAGAGTCAACTTATTCCCTGACATGTGTCATTTCCTCCAACCAGGAATCATCAGGACTGCCTTAGCCAACATGGACCGGGAAGCCAGGGAACACTACACCGTCGTCATCCAAGCCAAAGACATGGCCGGCCAGGTCGGAGGCCTCTCTGGATCCACCACCATCAACATCACCCTGACGGACATCAACGACAACCCCCCCGAGTTCCCCCAAAGTATGACGAACGCGACTCCACCCGAAAACCAGCGAAGCTAACGAAAAAACTAGGCGAAGATTGAAAAATGTCACCCTTTTGGCCTCTTTGCTAGCCAGAGGGCTAATTTAGCTGAACCGCCGGTGGTAATGTTAATGTGTCATTACTAAACTTATTACATTAGCATCTATTTCATTAAATAGCTGAGTTGTGACTGGAAATACAAGCTGCTGTTATTAGTTATTTTATAGCCTTAAGTGTAAGACTCCTCTCCCAATGCCCGAGGCAGTCGAATGGATTTATTTAAATAAAGTTCTGGACTGTGTTCCTTGTGAAGGATAAGTCTAAGCATGGTCCTAAGGAACCCACCCCAACGAGTTCTTCACCATCCAATTCCTTTCTTTTTTGATCCAACATGTTTCTAAAAGTTTGGAACAGGGGCACAAACTGGAGAACTTGTTGAGTAATTAACGGTATTTTAAACGTTACTTAATGTTTCTGCAAAAATCTTAGAATCTTTCAGGTGTTGGAGGAAAATCCCTGAAAAGTATTTACAGATTGAATCTTTTTCTCACTGCATTTATCGATTAAGCATATGTCAATCTGAGAAAAGCAGATGATGGATTTTATTCTAATTCCTGAGACTTCTCCTCATAGGTTGACTCTGCATTCTTCTCTGATCTATCACACTTCATTATTGTCTGGCTCTTTAGTCTAGAATTGGAGCTAATTTTTCCTAATTACCAAATGAGACTTGCATTTATCAAGACTCTGTTTGGCCGTCACTAATTTTTCCATTTTAATGAAAAACTTGAGTAATGACAAAGTTTTTCACTGTCCCTCTTTGACAATGTCTCTCATCAAGCTCAGTCCCCCTCGAGGCAAAGTATTTCATTTTGAAAACTATTTTAAAACCATCAGTATTTTCTCTCCATCATCAGCCTCCGAGTTTTATCTGCTCCACAGTTTAGCATTAATGCCAGTTGGAGCACTGCTGAGTATCTTTAATGGCATTCCCTCGTGAGCCAATGGTGACGGAACCAAACTGCTTAGCTAAGTATTTGTCAGTAGAACATCCAGACGTTGATTTGAAGTAGATCAGCTTGTCTGAACAGCTTTTGCTGGCTCCTAATGGGTTTGCACCCCAATGTTCATCCACAGAAAATTACCAGCTCTACGTTCCAGAATCGGCCCAAGTTGGGAAACCGGTAGGGAAGATAAAAGCCAACGATGAGGACCTTGGCATCAACGCGGACATCAAGTACAGCATAATGAACTCAGAGGGAGCAAATATGTTCGTCATATCCACCGACAGGGACACAAGGGAGGGGATCATCAGCCTTAAGAAGGTAAGGATGCCTTTGTCATCTCAGACTCTTTAGAAATATTAATATTCTAAATATGATGTAGTCGTCAAAAAGGTTTGAAAACAGGTGGGTTTAGAGGAGTTTCCAGAGGCTGTCAGAGTTTGGAGATGTGATTGAGGCGATGGGTCGCAGAAGTGAGTGATGAAACGGTGCGTGTTGCACAGATCAGGTCGACGTCGTATTGCATTTGATTGCAGAAGCGAAGAAAAGAAGACGACGGTTGATTGACATCGTTCCAAAACTTTTAACAAAGTCAAATCATGTTGGGGGCAGTCAGATGGGAAATGTTAAGTATAGACTTTTAAATTCCAAAACCAGCAGGAGAGTTAAATGTAATCGTTTTGTTTACATGAAAACTACATGGGGTTCTGGCGACATGCAGCCAAACAAATCACAAACTGAAACACCCACTAAACTGTTCTCTTTGTTCTCTAGCTGCACCTAATTTCACGTTTCCGCTTCTATTTACGCTCATTCACTGTTTTTATGTGAATCAGACCTGCCTGGAGAGGAGATACAGAAATAAAAGTCAAAATTTGTATGGATTGTCTATCCAACAGCCTCTGAACTACGAGAGGAAGAAGACCTACACCCTCCAGATCGAGGGCGTGAACACACACGTGGATCCTCGTTATTCCTATCTGGGCTCTTTCAAAGACACCGCCACCCTTAAAATCACGGTGGGAGACGTGGACGAAGCGCCGATCTTTTCCATCGATCACTACATTATGGACGTCTACGAGAACGCCCCGAGCGGCACGGAGGTGGGGGCCGTCGTGGCTCGGGATCCCGACGGCAGGAACAGCCCTGTCAGGTAAGAAGCTCCCGAGCGTCAATAGTTGTGTTTTATGGGATGCAGGTGAAGATCTTCAGGTCTTGGTGCTCAGAAATGTCAAAGGGGCTCTACAGCAAGAGAGGGGAAGGGAGAATGTGACATTTCGTGGCACATCTTGAGTCTGACTTCTCTTTCACATGTGACAGGCAGCCAATATATCTCTGGTTGCCAAAGTTTCTCAGAAACATGCCCGTCTGAACGGTTTCCGTATCTGTTGGGATTACTTTGGTCGTTTCCGCGTTTCCTGCCAGAGTTCTGATGATAGGAGTCTATCTTTGCCAGATTCCTTCCTTATTTATTCATCTTTTCATCAGCGATTCTTTTTGGCGTAAAGGTTTACCAGTGTGATGGCTCTGAGGGGCTTTGGACTCGCCCAATGAAGATTTAAGTTGGGCAATAAGATTATCTCTACTTTCAGAAATGTCCATGAAACCAGATTTGCAGTGTACCTGCAATCTTTCTGCCCCATGTTGTCTTAGTTTTTATAGAGCTATATTTAAAGCTATGACCACAAGGTCATAGTTGGGATGTTTGACGGAGTTTTACTCAACCTGACACATGTGTTTTCCAACATGGTTTCCTAGATTGACAGTCTTGCGTTAATGGAACATTCTGATCCCTTATTTGTAGAAGTCAGCATCTTGGAACTCCAGAAATTAATCCGCACAAGAAGGCCATCACGGCTTCATTGGGTGGTAAACCCTTAGAAACCGAGGTGGACAGCAAGAAACACTTTTCCTCCAACTGGATTGATTTACAATGTTCAATTACCCCAAACAGAAATACCACAAAGTGTGTTAACCTACGCCCTTCTGCCCTTCTGTTTCCTTCCTACCGCCGGTTCATCAATCGACCCAAAGAACATCTAATGTTCTCCAATGATAGGAGGCATCGTGAATGCATGCTTGAATAGAAAATGAACTCCAGAATATTAAAAGTAATAGCTTTTCTTTCCTGACACTATGGGTGCCCTCCCCCCTCTGCTCTAGCCGGCGATACGCTGAATGAGTCGCTCTCATTTTCTTTGCATCAACGGCCACGTCGAGATAGTCGGGTTGTTTTGTCTACAAGCATGCAAAGTAACCCGAGGCGATACAACTGCTTAACACGTCTGTATGAGGTCTAAAGACGTTCTTGTGTACTTTTTGAAAAAAAATATTGATATTGCCCTCGGGCGGTGGACCGATTCCCGAGTTCTCGCCCTGCACAGGTACCTCATTTCATTCCATTACAGTCAAGAAATTCCACATAGGGTTTTTTTTTTTTTTAATTTGTGCTCCGTTGCTAGGGTTCACTGGAATGATGGAACGCCTGCGAACATGTAGCTCCTCATGAGTTGCGATGCTGATATATCAATAAGAAGCCATCTTCAGTCAGCTGTACGTGTTGTAGGATCATGATTATGAGGTTTCAGAGCCCAAGGGATTAAACCGAACCCACGCCGATGCGTCCGCGGCTCTTCAAGAGCGACGCCTCATTTCCAATGAAGACAACACAGAATAAATATGATTCTTTGATTGGTGTTCTAGTTTGCAGTAAACAAGAAGGTAATCTACATATGAAAGGTCTTCCTTTGGGGTCCATGTGGGATACCTCCCTACATGTCCAACCCTACCTACGTTCTTCGCTCCCGACGCCCCCCTCCCCCAAGATAAAGAGGAAGCATTTTGATGACATCCTCCTAGTGTTTGCATCAGAATGCAGCAGGGACTGGGGGGTTTGGTCATGCATGCAATTGAATAATTGAATTGAAGCAACATATCAAATGTCAGCCTGAAATTGACATCTAGAAAGTCTTGATGGTTCATTACCTCAAGTCGCTCTTGTGCCTTATCATAATTACAGCAGCCAGTTGTGAAAAATGCCTCAGCATTGGTTGTGACGGATCATTTTCCCTTTTGAGAATAAACAGCTGTAATATCAAACCAAATGAAAGTAAAAGACTTTTAAATAGACAATAAGATGCTGGGAGCGGCTGGGAGAGGCTCGCAAACAAAATCAGTTGATTCAGTCGCGGTTTGGATGAACGTGACGTATTATGCGGACATTTGCATGCAAAAACAATAACCGGGGTCTAAAGGCACATTCATGGAACCCGGGGGGAGAACATGATTGCTGATAATTCTGGAGATACTTCAGATTCAGATACTGCACCACAAACTGACCCTAACGCTGAGTTAGACTTCCGCAATCAGTGGTGTTGGCGTTGGCTTCCCTGTTTCCCAATTTCCAATCGTGTTTTGTGCAGCGGGGGAGTGTTTTTGGGCAGACACCGCTGAACTGTTTACTCCGGTCATCCCTTACATAGGAGGATATTTCTCTGTTGAGCTAAATCAAGCTCTAGGGCCTTTTTGCAAATGACTTAATGACCGACAAACTCTGCGGGGGAGAGTGAAGATTCAGTGAGATTGACATCGCTCCGCCTTGAGCGTGGCGTCATGTCCTGGCAGGTTCGCCGCCGTCCACCTCATGTTTATCCTAACGGAGCGATGAGTCCACACTTTGACTAATGAGCGCCGAGCTGCTCTGAAAATGTAGAGCTCAGCCTAACGAGCCCAGTTCGAGGTGTCCTGAAATGACCAGCGCAGGAAACACAACCCGGAGAAACCGGCGACAAACCCGGACACACATCTTTTAAGAGTTCCGTCTCAAGAACGACAACCGTTTCGTGATGTCATGACGATATAATAATGCAACCTCTTTTTTTGTTTTTGCTATTATCCGTACGAGAAAGAAAAAGGAAATTACCGCAGAAAAAGACTTTGTGAGCCCGGAGCTTTTAATAAATAATGACAGGGTTCCTACTGAGTTTTGCCGAGTTCAATTCCAGCCAAACAAAACTTCATTATTTCAGATAAATGCAATCCTGGCGTTATTTTCCCAATACCGTTTCCACGTCAATTGAAAATTGGCGACTTGGGCTGCATTACTCATGAGAATAAAGGCGGGATTAAAAGGTGTAAATCGGTCCTTAAGAGATAAATTAGGGAATACACGGTCTCAACGCTGCTTTATATTCCTCGGGCTGCCTTCCCTCTTGATAACAGCGTGGCTCCAGAAAGGCATTACAACAATGTCAACATTGCCAGCACAACATCGCCTTCTGTCATTATTAAATATGGAATGTGATTGCCTTTGACTCGGAAATACGTGTTTTCCACACAGAACCTGACATCCATTTAAAAGAAGGAGAAATTATTCTATTTGTCGTCTTTCTTTTTAACACTTTTCCAGTTGGAGACCACCCCTTTCCCTCTCTGGCTGCTTCTGCAATGAGTTTGTCTCGCTTGATGGAAAAATGACATCACTAAATATGACAGCGAAACCCAATAATTATACGTCCTCAATAATTTGGTAAATGGATTCCAGGGCTGCAAAGACAAGTGTCGGCGTGATTCTCTGAGGCAATTTACCACTTGGTTTTTTGCTTTTAAAGGGGCACTCGACCAATTTTTCGACACTAAAAGGTGAGTTTGAGCCGTGATGCTCAGTCTGTGGAATCAGATGCATGATGGGAGTTTCATGAGGATTAAAACAGGATTCTAACATTGTCGTTTCTGGTTGGACTTTCAGGCATACTCCAAGTGTTAGAAACTAAAGACATATCCAGGATATCTGGGAAGGAAAGCTCCAACATAGACTTCCACAAACGATTTCCTTACTTCCCATTGGTCGGTTCAGCCGTCTGAAGGCTAAGGGCTGATTTAATCATAATCCTTTGGACGATGTCGACTTCCTTCCACTCTTCAGTGTCGTTAAAGGAGACAATGCATTGGGAAAGGAAGTTTTCGGACCAGGAATATGTTCCTACAGGAAGTTAGGAAAGTCAAAAGTACCAACTATCTGCTATCGGGCTGCAGTGTCGTCTCATTAAGGATGAGCCGACCGTCATGTTGCGCAAACCCAGTTGGCCTTTTATTCTACATTTAATGAAGTGGAGCCACTTGATGCTAAAGGGCACTCGATGGCTTGATGTAATGTGATGAACACAAGGCTCCTGATGAATATATTAGTCTGTCTATAACGGGAACTAAATGTACAACGCTGCCGTAGCGACTGGTCTTCAATCTCAATGTTACGCCGGGCGTCATAAACGAGGTGGAATTCCGTCAATCAAATGAAAACAATCTGAATCTACATGTTTGTACGTGACCTCATCTGTAGTCTTTACGCCGTCTGACCTTTAAATGTAAATCAAATCAAAACTCACGCAGCGGCTTGTATCTCCGTTTTCCAGCCGGCTGGTTAGTCACAACCTCCAGCGCCCGAAGAAAGAATGCTTCTGGAATCTATAGTGATGTTTTTCCTTCCTCCCTCCACCCCCCAACAGGTATTTCTTGGACAGCAAAGAGGAAGGAGAAAGATTCTTCAGAATCGATGAGACCAGCGGACTCATTCGGACGACGCAACCTCTGGACAGGGAGGACGTCACGTGGCACAACATCACGGCGATGGCCTCGGAGGTTGGTAGGTACCCGGTTTGCTTCCTGTTGAACGAATGGAAATTAAACCATCTAGCATGTAGATATTTCAATTACAAGAATATAACTGAGATGTTTTACGGATTCAGGCACTGTAAATACGTGAAATACCATCAGACAGTTGTCTGAAATATGCGTTCATTCTTTCCGTTCATCTTTAGCCTCGGGCTAACACGAGACGTTATACATTGAGATAAGCGCCGATTAGTTCTGTGCCGTGAAAACATGATGTGAGCAGATGAAGGTTAAAAAAATTAATGCGGGGGCTTTACTCCCGTCCATTTTTATTATTTTTAATTCATTCCCACAAGATTGCGAGACTCCCTGAGGGGGGAAGAGTCCAGGTCAAGATTCCAAGTTGTCAGAATCAGTATCAACAAAAATAAGGTTCCATAAAAGGGAATGACGCTTTGAATCCTCCCCTCACAGCCTGCCTTTACCTACAGGACACAATCAGCAGCGTGTTTTTATTGGTAACCCAAAAGATTTTATAGATATTCGTTGTAATATCAAAAACAGACTAGTATCAAAGTCGAACAAAAACCACTGCAGCTTCTCAACAACTACCCAACCCAGCGTCGTTTTCTCTGATTCCATTACTGACGGGCCACTCCTGACTAATTTTGCTTGTTTGTTTTTTTTTAGTTATAATTCTTCACCGTTACCATAGTTACCAGAAAACCAATTGAAATTCAAAAGCCAACTTGATAGTCCATCATTGTTATGTCTTCATACCTCTCCAGTTTCGAGAGCAGCAAATTATTGACGGCGATACTCCCGATCACCAGCTGTATTTAAATGCATCCCGGTTTCTCCAGGAAAAAATTAGCAATTAAGGTGCAGAGAGAAAATAGGATGAAGATCTTTTTGCATATTGATCAGAGTCCATTCATTCATATTAGTTTTATATAACACCGGCTCCAATCGTGTCTGATGTCCTTTTTCTACAATGAAAATTAATTAATTTCCTCGCCGGCCCCCGCTACCTTGGAGCATCGCTATCGGATAACTTGGGGTAATTCGGAATCGCTATGAGGCAAATCTCTCGCCAGCGAAAACGGAGGTGGTGCATGCTAATGTTTCTTTATCTCCTCACCTCTGCTTAGTATGCAGGGATTCAGTCACATGCCAAGGTGCAGTCAGAAGACCCAGTGGTTCATTTTTACCAGCATGAATGAGGGAGGACAACCCAAAAAGAAGCCTGATAATAGAGGAGAAGCAACGGCACCGGAAAACTGACCTTTATACACATGATAGAATAAATAATAATGTGGAATCACTCATTTAAAAAGAAAGACTGCTGCACCTGTATGACTTTTTTCTGTTCTGCTGAGTTAGCATGCTATTTTTCAGCTCCGCCACATTCAGACTATAAACTATAAGGAAGTTAACCGCTAAAACCTTTTTTGTGACGACTAAAAAGCCCCGCAGGTTGAATTTTAGAAGCCTCGACCTCCCAATGCGGGACATAAATCTGGGCTCGCTCACGATCGTATAGTTTGTATAAATCAGGTTTATCTTTATCTTTCTGGAGTGCTTTAGCTTTGCATCGCTCTTGGTTGGGTATTTTGTGGCCAAATGAGAAGGTTTACATCTCATTTGCATATTCAATGAGTTGTTTCCAGCCCTAGTGGTAAATAATGCAATGCAAAAAAGAGGCGGGACAACAAAATGCACAGATCGTTCTATTGAAAACCAAGCACTGCCTTCAGCGACGTTGCATCTTCCAGTGGACGACATGGTCAGCACAGTGGTTTCCAGTTTTGGATGCCAGTGTTTGTACTGGTTTTAAGGCAACATGATTGAATGTCTTCAGGTAAATCAAGAAGATGGAGGAGTTTGAGACTGTCATCTTCAGTCAATCCAGGAAAATGCTAAATAAAAGTGAATTAGTGGCTCGAAATCATCCGAACTGGACTTAGCCGTGGTGTTAGCTGGGTTTGTTGACCTTGTGAGAGCTTTAAACTTCTTTACGACTCGTTTTCTCTCTGCTCCAGACAACCCGGGCCTTCTCAGTCACGTTCCCGTTACCGTCCAGGTGCTGGACGTGAACGACAACCCGCCGCGAGTGGCTACAGACGACGAAGTCATCGTGTGCGAGAGCTCTAGGCCGGGCCAGGTGAGCATCTAGGACCCAACCAGAACAAAATGTGCAATTTCTACTCTATTTTCAGGTTTGTTTGCCCTCCTTTTTAGGTATGCAGCACCTGCATACCTAAAAAGGAAAGCTTCTGCTTCTTTACGTCAAGTCACCTCCAGTTCTATACATTCTGCATTAAACTATTGTTTCCCTCAGCAGTTTGTGTTGCTTACTGCCATCAGCATTAACAGACTCCCAAGACGTTGGAGGGAACTGCTTATTAATCGTTCATTCTAAATGAGTATCTTAGCAGCAAACCATGACAGCTCCAAATCGAAGCTCATTCCAATTTGCTCACTGTGGTCTTTGATTCATTCGAATTAAGGTTTTTTAGCGATATAGAGCAATCAGTGGTGCAGAAAAGGCAGAGAGCGGTTCTGCAAAAGGATGACAGAATAAAGGCTGGGAAGACACAACTAAGTACATTTATAATAGTTTCAAGCTGGTGGAAGAAAAGTTTAAAATTAAAGTTTGCTCCAAATTTGAATTGAGTCTCTTTTGGAGCTTCGGGGTTGTCTGCCGACGGGATTAAACAAGAAGGATTCTGTGATGAATGAGTCAGACGTGCACCTCTGTCCAGAAGAATAAAACCACCTCTATGTGATGAAACCTAGTTTCCTGGTCCAGCAAGCAGCTCGACACCGAGTAAAGACCTACACCTAGAAACAGGACGTGTCTATTCCCTGGTGAGTTGGGCTTTTTCAAACTGACTGAAGTCCACAAATAAAGACCAGCTAGACCAATCCTGTTGAAACTAGGATAAAAAGGACAGATTTAGCTGTTAAATTAGCAAACTTTTCTTGGGTGTTTACACTAGTAGCATGGTAACACAGCTGGTAAAGGAGACCAGAACATTATTGATCCAGGGAGTTCCAACAGGCCTTCAGTGTTGAAAGAAGATAACAAGGCTTCAATAAAAATGGATTGTACTCTTTGTAGGAGTGTGAAGACTCCTAAAGATGATAGTTTGACATAGAAATTCTTGATTTATGAGACAAAAGATGTTACTCTCATGGCCAAAAAAGGCAGATTATTTAGAGAAACTCAAAATAGATGTGACATTTTCTAACAAACACGCTCCTGTGGTTTTCCAAACCTCCTGATGTCTTAATTTTTGAAATCAAATGGTAAAAAAGTAAAGACTTTCTTTTCTCAGTCAAAAACTTCCACCCGAGTCTCCTTGTCAACCATCAAACCAACACCAGGGTATTCAGTCCTGTCCACACTCGTGCAAATAAACCGGTAACCCAAAAACCCAAGAACTCCTCCTGTTGACAGGGGCTATGAGGTACTTTTTCTCTCCTCTTCCTGCTCTCGCTGTGTTTCTACCCAATTAAGCACAGCAGGATGACAACTAGCCGTGAGTTTGCCCTTAAGTACCCCCTTGTCATTGTCAGATGTCAGCCTCCTGCCTGGAGCCAGACGCTCTGAAATCTACCTCATCGTAACCTGGCCACTTTCCTCGCAGGCAGTGTAGGTTGAAGAGGACACGTCAGAAGTCTAACCTCTACCGATCCGCAAAATACGAGACATACATCAGAAGCTCGATCAGCCCGTCCCGCAATTAGAGTGAAAAATGCTGCTAAACATCGCGGCGGATAATTAGATGCTGCGTGCGTTGTTGTGGAGGAGTAATTTCTCCTTGTTTTCTCCCTGACATCAGGTGATCCAGACTGTCACGGCGGTGGATAAGGATGACTTTGCCAATGGACAGCGGTTTTCTTTCGCTTTGCCGAGCCATCTACCGGTTAATCCCAACTTCACCCTGAAAGACAATGAAGGTAATTATACCAATCAATATGTTTGTTTGCATTTCCCATGAGTTTGCTTGTCTCCGGGGCAACGCTCCATCCTCTTCGCTCACAATCCAAGATCCAATAAGGAGCACTGAGCTCCCAACACCTTGGAGGTGTGTTAGAGATATAGAGGAGGTAACTATAACCATAAAGACACTAACTCTCTCTGGTCTATCTGCCACTCTCTCTCGGTCTCTCTTTCTCTTACCCTGTCCATATCTTCCTTTTTATTTCTTTACAACCCAACCGGTCAAGGCGGATGGCCGCCCAAAAGAGTCTGGGTCCTGTCCGGAGTTTCTTCCTCAACGAGGGAGTTTTTCCTTGCTGCTATTGCTTATGCTCTGGAGGGTTCAGTTGGGTTTTATTGTCTGTTAAAGTGCTTTGAAATGTTTGTTGCCATGATTAAGTGCTATATAAATGAAACTTGATTAATTGATAGATATCAGGAAGTCCACATACCATCTAGGTAGTTTCCGACTCCGGCTACTCATCGAACTCATCGATTGGTGCGTGTTTGCTTTGTGTTGTCAAATGGTTTATACACTCTGTCGCTCTCTCTCCACCTATTATTTTGTGCCTCTGTGGCATTACCATGGCAACCAGCTATGTCTCAGGTGAATACCTCGCCTTAGGATGGTCTGCAATCACAAGGCTTTTAAAAGCTCTCAGCCCAAAGATCTCACAGTTGCCCACTGAGAGGAGGATTTCACAGCACTCCAGATGAATGTCTGAGCCGATGGAAGGCGGGGAAACAGAGAGGAAGGCAGCGCTGAGGAGATAAAAAAAAAATCAATGTGATAATAGGAGATAAGGCTGTTTAGCCCTTGGTCCAGCTGCTTCTCGCTATGAGCTTTCCCATGCCTTCTCCAACAGCATTGAGATGCGGCTAGGCACGCTTCACCGCGTGAGTGGGTGGGCACGAGGTGAGGGATGTTGGCTTTAGACGCTAACCCGCTAGAGCAGCTCGGTTAATGTCTCACGACATGCAAGACGGGTGGTATTTGTCGAGGGACAGTGTGGAGTAACAAATTCAGACGCGATCACAGTTATTTATCTGATATTGTACCAGTTACTGTTGTGAAATTGCTCTTTTAATGCATTTAAATATTTTTTTCTAACATTTAAGAGCGAAGATTTTAAAACTTGGTAAAATCACAAAAAAACAAAAAAAAACGAGCAATTTGCTGTGTTATTCTTGCATCTCTTTACAGACTTGATGAATATTAATATGTTGTTAAAACACTTGTTAAATATATTTCTTATCTGTGCCTCTTGTTACTCGAGGGTTTTTCATGAAACTGGCGGAGCCAGACCTCCTGCTTGTTTTCCGTGTGTTCTGGGAATCAAACTGTGGACTTGAAAGATTTACATAAAAATAAATCAGCTGTTTACCAAAACAAGTGCGCCATAATGATGCGTATCTATTCTTATGGATACCGAAGTTTGTCAGCTCCAACACGACCGGAGGTATTTCAATCAGCTTTTCCAAAGATTGTGGAATCTTTACTTGTGGAACTGGGCAACAGTCCACCATTGGAGACAGGTTGGTCCAGGTTGTCTGGTAAAAAAAAAGAAATAAACCATTGCAATCCATATGCATAGAGATTCAAAATATGTTCAACGCCTACGAAGTGATTGTCTTAGATTTATGACCACAGAGCCATCTGCAGCAAAACATCCCCGAAACATTCAGGAAGGAAACCGTTCTGTCACCAAGGATTGACAGCAAGTTTTAGATCCGTGCCGCTTGAGTTATGGATTCTTGCTTTGGGATCAGCATCACTACGGATTTTGTGCTGGATCTCATGATTGCGTGTCATGATGTGAACATACAGGAAATTAACCCACCCGAAGGATAAAACAGCAAAATGATAAATAGCTGATGTAGTTGATAGTCAGAATTTAGTTCTTCTAGTTTTACAGAAAGTCAAGTCAGTTTGTTTTTTTTTGAGGCGCCTAATCACAACATAAATTATATCAGAGAACTTCACAAGGTCTAGACTCTTTTTATTCCACAGAATACCCAACAATCCACCGTGAGAAAGAACATGGAAAGAGTGGTGGGAAAACAGTGACTTTAACAGGCAGAAACCTCAAGCAGGTCCTGAACTGGAGGTGGGCGGAGGCTCTGCTTTGTTTCAGTTAGATAAAGACAGAACAATGACCATATCAACCATTAACTCATTAGCTGCAAGGTCATTTTATCGATGGATCTCCTTTGGCGGACTTTCTTTAACATTTATTGGTGTTTTTCTTTCTGTTCTTTACCGATCCCAAGATGCTTCGCATCGCTAGCAGGTTAGCTCTGACATAATCAACCTCTCCGTCTTCTTCTGTTGGTCAATGAGCATTGAATGTGTAGAGAGGGAAAGTCTGTCCTTAAGTCTGAAATGCATTTGAATATCTTGTCTGGTTTACATGAAACCTTTGGAGTCCTGACAGCATGTTTTAATCTAGGATAACAACTCCGACACGGAGCCAAAGATATCGTTCAGCATGAAGTCTTGTTGCATCCTTTTTTTGCACCTGGAAGAATTCACATATTAGCTCCTCATAGCTTCCAAACACCAGCCTCCATCTTAATACTTAAGCCGCTGCTGCGGTCGTCTCCAATCACTTGGAGGATGCATTTGCACATCCACTCAAACAGAGAGGCGTTGGAGTCACGTAGCCTTCTACCGCCGATGCGCATTAGGAATTATTTGCTCTGTTCTCACTATCTGGATGAGGGCGGGAGGCACACTGCGCCATACTGTTGGCTCCTGTGTCTGATAATTAAAGTAAGCTCTTCACACTCACAGCAACTTCTTTCACTGCCGCTGCAGCCGACCAACAGTTGGCGGATGCTCGGCGCCAGATCCTAATGCCTCCGTCTGTTGTTGTGTCGACTGACGAAAATCCCTCTCAGTCACTCACAAGACTAACTCTCTCCTGACCTCCTTTCCTCCTCGGTTACAGTGTGCTCACAATGGTTTCTCACTAAATTGGACTTCTTGTATCTCTTAGAAAAACGGGGAGGAGGTTTAGCTCGAGATGTCCTGACTTTTTTTTTTTTTGGGGGGGGGAGTACTTTCCATTCATGCAACCTTATGAAAAGTATTTCGCTCAAAGACCCTTTGGCGGAATCAGCCTGGCCAAGAAGGAAATGCAATCTTAATTCACACGGAGGCCTTTTGCATGACGATTTGATGGCAGAGATGCTTAAACACTGACTTCCTGATGTGAACAGGTCAAACTCCTACCGTGTTTCAGGCGCCATTAATGCTGTAAAACAAGGGGGGGGGACGCTTCTATTGCACTTCTCCATGAAAGCACTTTACGACAAACCTGTTCTGCTAAACGCCCTTTTTGAATTAATTCAACTTGACTATGGCGACTTCACAATGACTGGAAATTGAATGCCTTTTTGATCTCCTTATCTGTCACATTGTGATGACATTTGCTTCTAAAAAGGCAATTAAACCCGGGCTATGATCTCGAAATAACCCGCGTACTCAAATAGATCAATCGATTTCTGAATGTATCTTCTTCCACACAGAAGACCTGATAATATTACAGTTAATCAGCTCCGTCGGCGGGAGCGCCGTCAAGCCACTGATACGAGGGGACGTTTAATTTGATTTGATGTCATTCACGGCGGCGACGGGGTTACGCTTCTTCCCAAACACCCGTTATCTGCTGAAACGGCATGATTTGTGCAGACGAGTTTTTGTGTCTAGACGGCTAAAATGGCAAATTCACATCAGTGCTTTTGATTTTGTTTCAATTATCCAGCTATTTTTCCCCTTAATTACACTTTGTCAAAAAAAGAAACACGCCAAAGATTGTTTTACACGCAACTTCAATCTGTGCAGAAAAGTCTCAGCTATCTCGGTTCGTTCCTGCGTACCAGAGGAGCGTGATAACGGTACTCCACATTCCCCTTTTTTTGGTTGCTGCTGCAGGAACAAAACAGGAAAACACATAATTAGCACAAACAGACACGAACACAACCGTATGGAGCAAAAAGTACAATACTGGCGCTACATCGATGCAGTCGGGAAAAACAAAATGCTTTTTTTCATAAGCAGCTTCATCATTAACCGATATTTCTGTCACTGCAGGGCAGGTTTTGTTAAGCTAAGCCTTACTGAGTCAGTCTTAATCCTTTTTTCAATGCAAAGGACTTCTTTTAAGCACGTTTGCTACTCTGCATGAATGCCCGTCATTGATGTTAGCGTTTGATATTCAAAGCCGTCTGATAATTAATCCTACGCACGCTTTAGATGAAGGAACGCCAACTATCAAATAGTTTTTCAGTCGCTTGATTTTTTTTTATTATTGTAAAGTGAGATGAATTCGTTCAAAATGGGGAACCGCCAATAATTTGATGGCTCTTATTAAGATTAAAGTTTATGTAATGTCGCTGTAGTTGTAGAATCTTGCAGGATAATGCATCAATGTTCTGTACTGTAGACTTTGACTTAAAGTCGATAATATTCATTCTTTAATCGTGTTTTTAGTTTAATCACTGCAAGGCTGAAAGACAGCAAAGAAATCCAAAATTTGTAATAGTCACAACTATAGTATCGACTTTAAGTTCTTATTGCCCTCTACTGGTCGGAGGACTGCAGGTGCTCCTCCTCTCGCCCCATTATTAACAAGTTATAAATCAAATGCATATTTTTTAAGCATTCTGTATCAATGTTTAGTTGCTTTGTTCGGGGATCATAGAGGTTTAGTGGATCCACTCCGTTGTGAGCTTACGATAGAACCGACGGCCTTCGCTGAGAAGCCACCACAATAATAGAGGTAGATAAAGATGAAGTCATCCTTCTCTACAAATTCAAAAGACCTAAACCTTCAAAGAACAAAAGAGCATTTGTACTTTTACACGAAGCGGAAGCCATTGTGCGGATCGGCATACCGGCGGCACCCTCTCAGCTCATACATTATCTTGACATTCACTACCTTTTAAAGCTGTGTCATAATACATAATGTAGCCACCTTTATAATGTGATCCAATACTCATCCTTCCCGCTAATAGCGACATTATATGTTACGTTTTGCTTCAGCTGGTAATTGCAGAGGCGGCTTGCATCGACGCAAACTCGTCGAAGTCTACCAGGAGTCTACCGCAGAGATCGGAGTCTTGGCGGGAAGGAATTCCCATGAAACTGACTAGTTTCTGCACAGTTTTCACCGCTGTGAATTGTAGCTTAACTTCTTTTGGCTCGGATGCACATGTGATATAAAAGTTATGTAAGCGACGCTACACCTAGCGTGCCGATGCGTTCGGGGAATTTGAAAACCAGGCCATTTGCCAGTTAGCGGCTCATGCTGCAGCTTAATGAAGCCGGGACGCTGGGATGTGTGGGGGGGGAATACGCACCAGTGATGCTCGTGCGTGTTTGTGTGCGATTCAGAAACACACACCCAAAAAAGAAATAAAAAAATTACACAAGTTGTGTTAGCATAGACGCTAGCTCCACTTGCTAATCATTTTTCTTAGACAGCTATGTCGGGTACACCTTCCACCGGCCTTCAGTTACCGCCTCTATGATTGGTTTGCCTTTGAGCCAATCGGATACGTGGAAGTGGAGTCACGTGATTGATGCATTTTAATGTGAAATTAGCATGATGTGCGCTTTCTGCTGCAGAGGTCTTTTATTTTGGCGGGCGCTACACACAAGCAGCTTGTTTATCGCCGCCTCGGCTTCTAACTTCCTCTCCTCCTCTCCCCCATGTCATCATCTCCCCTCCTTGTTATTTGCATCCCTCTATCGCCACCCCCACCACCACCACCCCACCCATCTGCTTGCTGATATGGTGATACAGCGAGTCTGACTTAATAAAGCTTGAAGTACGTGTTGTCATTCCGACTGTCGATCATTATAATTATTCATAGATGGAGCAGAGATTGCAGTGGGAGGCAAGGTCTCAAAGCAGCAGCGATACTACGGCGTGGAGGTGGTTGGGGGGGTTGGGTTTTTTTTTTGCTGGGTGGAAAGAAAAGGTTACCCTGTGCACGATTCAGCACTTTCCCAACTTAAAATGTGTGAATATTTATATACATCATCTGCAAGTTCCAAGCTGGCGAATCACGCGAGGCCAAGGTTACTCCTCCAGGTATACGAGCAGAGCGGCAGCCAATAGCATCACGCCATGTTAGAAGGATTCATTTTTATTTTTTTAGCCTGTAAAACTATTAAAACCGACTGCGAGTGGGCGTCGGCTCGTTCTGCTGAGTTAATTCACCCCGCGTTGATGCATGAGCGGAAAGAAGTAGTTCCTTAAATAAACAAGACATATAAATGGGAAGACTTCCTCAGACAACATCCGTAACGTCTCGCGGTATTTATCACGTCTTCTAAAGCATTTATGGCGGTTTATTATGGGTTTATTTATCATTTTAAAGTGGGACCGGCTCCACTTGGGTTTTTTCTCGCTGGCCGTGCAGCATCTGTCTGCAGACTTTTTCCTGTAAGGGCCACATAACTTTTCCCTTCTCTGATGGGGGCCCGGGGCCAGTTTGTAAAAAATAAAACTGACAATCGCAGGAGTGCCCAAATGTAAAAAGAAAAAATCCCACAAACTCCGCCCACCAGCTCAGCTCCGCCTCCTGCCACACCCCTGCACAGCAGAGCAACATGGGACACACACAACCAAATATTTAAAAACCGTTTCCGGGATTTTAATAGAAAAAAGTCATGAAATAAATAATAGTAATATTAATAAAATAGTTTTTTTAATGCTATTTACAAATCCTGCTGGAATCTTCCCGTAAAGCCTCTTTTCCTAATTTGGTTTTTCTTCGCCGCTAAGTCAGCCGTTCTGTTTCGGTCCACGCCACACGTTGACAGCGTTTGTGCTCGAGCCAAGGTCAAGCGCTCTTTTGCAAGCACATGAAAGTGGTTAATGAACACCTTTTGAAATTAATGAATCTGGGGACACACGGACGCAGTGGGGGAGGCGACACAAGCAACAAGAACCATCAACTTCCTGTTTTCTCAACATTCCGTGTTTTGTTTTTGTTTTTTCCTTCCAGACAGCACAGCGAGCATCATCGCCAGACGGCGCCGCTTCAACCACCTGACCCAGGAGCTGTACGAGCTGCCCATCGTGGTGTGGGACGGGGGGGAGCCGTCTCTGAGCGGCACCAGCACCCTGACCCTCCGGGTCTGCCCGTGTCATCGTCACGGAAAGATCCGGATGTGCCAAAGCGAGGCGTTCCTCTCCTCCGCCGGCCTCAGCACCGGAGCGCTGATCGCCATCCTGCTGTGCATCGTCATCCTGCTGGGTGGGTGGTGCAGGGGTTCTGCCCTGGGAGGGGGGGGGGCAAAAAATCGAAGGAAAGCGGCGACGGTAAACGTAGATGTCGATTTCACGTTCGACAGCCGTGAATACAAACTCCATCGGACTTCCGTGCCTTGTTACTATGGCAACCTCTCATCGCGGCGCGAGCCAATTGTTCTACGCGGACCGTGTGATCGTGTTTGGTGTGGATAATCAGCTGGAGTGAATAATAAGATAGATCAGGATCAATAGGAAGCAAAACTCCGCCCACCGTTGGCGCTCTCCCTCCTCTCATTGGCGATCTGAACACATGAACGTGTGAAGGGCGTGTCCGTGTAGTCGTGTAGGCCAACAAAAGGTCGTCATCCGAGTTGCTAACCACCGTTATCGCAACGAAACGAACAGACGGACAATCTGGTCGATTGATCTCGTGTTTGGGGACGCTCCCCATCCGGGCGGGGCTCCGCTAACCGCCGTGTCGTCTTGAAGTCGACGCGGTGTCGGTATCTGTCGTGCAACACGTGAACAGACGCGGCTTACCCTTTCAGCTGTGTTTGTTCACCAGGGATCTGTTTGTGTTTGATGTTTTCCATCTGTCCGATTAACGGCCATCTTTTATCTCGGTGCCCTTTAATGAGGTTAATTCAAGCTGCAGCAGAACGACGGGTAAAAGAAGGGTAGAAGAGTCTCCGAGCTGCTGATAACAAACCCTACGTGTGACTTTAACAGCATGAAACGTTCAGACGCAGGTCGCTGTTTGGATTTCACTTATTTAATTTGAAATGAAATTGGATGATTGGATTAAAAAAAAAAAAGGATTAAATATGCAGCCTGCTCAATTTAGAGTTAGCGCAGTGCTGAACAAATGAAACTGTGATGGAATAGAACGTTTGTTCCATCTAAATTCCTCAAGCAGGTCCAAGCTGAAGACTGGAAAACCACCAACGTGAGTCTGATTGGAGTCAGATTGCTTTATTTAGACAGGACAATAGTGATGTACAGTAAAACCTCCAGATACGAGTTGATGTCGTATCCATCCCGCCAACACGTGGTAAAGAACGAGATACGGTCTCACTGATGTTGTAGCCATCCGCCAACACGTGGTAAAGAACGTGATACGGTCTCGCTGATGTCTCCACCCGCCAAATGCGTGGTAAAGAACGAGATACGGTCTCGCTGATGTTGTGGCCATCCGCCCAACACATTGTAAAGAACGAGATACGGTCTCGCTGATCCGCCAACGCGCACCACTTGAACTTCTGTTGAACCCGGCGTGAGGTGGAATGTAGTTCTGCATGCAGGAATAATGAGACTCCAGCTGGGGCGATGCGTGGAGCCTGGAGTAAAGCCCCTTGATGCTTTAAGTGATGCACCGAGCAATAGCTAGTCCCCAGCTGGCCTCGGCACAGGAAGCGATCTGAATGGAGCATTGAGGGGGCGACAACAGAGAGGGTCTTCCTGTGTGGCGTGCACAGTCCAGTGAACGGGAATGACCCACATTTACGAGGAGTTCCTGAACCGGTGGCGATGTCAGCGATGTCAGAATGCATGAGGACGTAAATGAAAACTTCCTTTGTTTCCTGGTCGTCTCTGGTTTTCCTGGTGCAATCGGCCGCTTCAAGGTGAGCGATAAGCTCCGTCCTACACAAATTACATTTTTTCGCCTCCTGAAAACCAACTGGGGGCGCCGCTCCTTTCTCCATCCACAGATTAACGTCCTGCAGGTTTATTAAATACATCTAGACAGTCCAATACCGGCATCATAAAGACTTCTGGTGCGGTTTTTGACAGAACCTGGTTCCGTTATCCTCGCCGTCTGAATGGGATTATTCCCCTCGGAGAGAGGCGAACAGAAGGAAGAAAGGCTGCGGCGTTGGGTTCGTCTGAACACCTTCAGTCTGAAGCTAAATCTCCTCTTTGAAACTATTGTCTGTCTGCAAAACGGCTGATGCTTCAGCACAAAAAACTGTAGCGCTGAGTAAATACAGTAGATTAGCCAGATGCACCATTGTGTCCCGGGAAGCTGAAACCTGGGCTTCTTCTTATCCGCTAACGACAGCCTCCGTTTAGATGTTTAGACTCAAAGATCGAGGCGAAGAAAAAGCGTTTTCATTAGCTCCATTTAAAGTTTTTCCTCTCGCTAACTTTTGATGCAATTGAGCTGAAGAACGATGCCTCAGCAGGAACGCTCAACCCGCTCTTATTATTAGATATTAGATATTGCTCTGCTATAATAAAAATCGCACTTCCCTGCTGATGCCATTTTATTAACTAGATATTAGCGTTATATTATATACATTAGCATCTCTTGGCGAATCGGAGAGCCAACAGGTTCCTAGCTGGAGAACGAGAACGCACGCGTCATCATGATCTCAACAGCTTGTATCATCGGCCAACGTCGGCCCGTATGTATTATTGATTTACAATCCCTCATGACTTCAACGGTTTTAGTGTCAGGATGGCAAATTGGATAAATATGCACATAAAATTTGCGTTCATTTGGTCGGCGGTTGACGAAGCGGGACGCGTTTATCTGTCACGAGCGATGAGTTAACCACACTGGCGCCCAGGGATCGGTAGCGGCATAAAAAACACGGCTGAGCGTCGTAACCGCGTTCAGCTGTTCCATTTTCCCGCAAAGCGCTTTGTCAATTTGATTGTTGAGGAAAGCAATTTTCCTTCTGTCTGACTTTTGTCTACAAGCATTAAACATATCAGTTTAATGTATGAAGTCATTCTGTGGAATTATACTTGTGTATTTTATCGTTCTGTTATTTAGGGAAATGATTTCCAGCTCTTCCCGTCGTATTTAAACCAAACCATTGATAATTTTTATCCCCCTTCCTTTTCGTCTCGCAGCCATCGTCGTCCTCTTCATCACGCTGAGGCGGAGCAAGAAGGAGCCGCTCATCATCTCCGAGGAGGACATCCGGGAGAACGTGGTCACCTACGACGACGAGGGCGGAGGCGAGGAGGACACGGAAGCCTTCGACATCATCGCCCTTCGCAACCCAGCCGCCGCCGAGGAGCTCAAGTTCAGACGGGACATCCGCCCGGACGCCAGGCAGCTCTGCGGTTTGCCCCGAAACCGCCGGAGTCCGTCGGTGGACCTGGACGAGGTGGACGTGCACGAGTTCATCAAGCAGAGACTGGTGGAGACCGACCTGGACACCAGCGGGCCGCCCTACGACTCCCTCCAGACCTACGCCTACGAGGGCCAGGGCTCGCCCACGGGGACCATCAGCCCTTTGGACTCCCCCGGCACGCAATCAGAGCAGGATTACAACTACCTGGACAAGTGGGGGCCCGAGTTCCAGAAACTGGCAGAACTCTACGGAGAGGCAGATTCAGATGTGACCACCTAGTCTGTTTTCACTCCCGTTTGAACCCAAGTCCGTTTTCCAGTGGACCAGTCTGAACAGATGATTCCAAACTGGTTTTCAAACCTCCGCTGTCGAACTACTGCCCCTGTTTTTTTCCCATTCTGTCGCTTTGGATCATGGGTCAATCATCCGGATGTATGAAATCGGATTTGGAGATGGAAGAACGACAATATGGGGGATAAAGGACAACGATATTTTCCTCGGTGTATATTTTTTATTGCTCAATAAAGTCCTGAAATCCATATGAGTGGATCTGTGAAAGAATTGTGCGTGTCTTCTTCGTCCATCGACGGATGTAGAGCCAGCGTCGGATGAAGGGAGGACGACTCGGTTCTAAAAGGGGCTTTGTTTCTTCTAGAAAATATGCAAATGAGTCAGTGATGAGAAAACACCGAGGAGACCACGGCGTTCCCAAAAAACTCTTCTGCTCCGAAACAACAGGGTGAGGTACTCCATTTGAATGCTTTTATTTTGAAAGTACTGCAGTTGTTTGGTGACAACCTGCACATTTAAACAGGTTTTGATAAGTAGAAGGAGTTTAATATTCATTTCTACAAACATTTAAAGCCATTTAAGTCCGCTGGGATAGCCTCCAGCAACCCCGGTGACCCACGAATGCGAAAGAATCGCTTCAGTAAATGAATGAAAACGCAGTCAAGTTCAGTTGCTTTTGCTAATATAGTAAAACTCCTCAATCTTGACGTCAAGGATCAGTTGGGGGACGCAAACCCCGCCCTTTAGAAGACTGTGTAAAGTAATTCCGGGTCTTTATCCCGCATTAAATTCGACACAGCAATTCAAACAAGGCCTCTCAGCGTAAAGTGTTGACACTAGAGATGTAAGCTCGCCGTCTGAGGATGCAGACGCACAACGCATATTAAAAACCTGCAGCACACACCCATCACTTCCTGCTCCTGCAATTAAGAAGTCTTCATCTCCTTATTATTTAAACCCACGACAGATTCTGCCTTTTATAAGATTGCATTAAGTAGTTGTTTTTTTCCCAGCATTCCGAGCCAGCTCAACCCGTCTTTGAACACAGCGGCGTTCCTGTTTACACATTCAGGAAAGCCGAGTTTCATTATCATTCATGTGGGGTCGAGTCTCTGGCCACCTGGCATATGTAAGTCTAATATTGGTTCTCCCTTCAGCTCCGGTCTGCACCGACTCCTGAGGGCAAAATCTGGCTCTTAAACTGCTAAATACTCCGTCGGTTCACGCGCAGCCTGGCCGCGTGCCATTTGGTGCTGCAAAATTAGCATACGGCCTTTTTTTTGTTGTTTTGTTGGAGCGTTCCCACTCTGGAAATCTGCTTGAAATTAGAATAATAATGGAAAAAAAAATAAAGAGAAAGATGTTTTGAACCTCCGCCGCAGAGAACTACGGGTTAAATCTGCAGTCCTGTGGCGTCAAGAGACTCTCTTCACATGCTTTTCTTTATGCTAATATAAAAACATTGACTATCGCTGTTCGGTTGGTGGAGTGATTTGTTCCTGGAGACTCTTTCGTGAAAGCGGATAGGAATCTGAGGGAGAGCGTTCGTTGTCACATTTACGTGATTTCTCGTATTTGTAATAGCAAAGCGTCAAGAAACCCCGTCTGAGACGCTCCATTTAAACCACAGCACTGTGACATTTTTACGGCTTTTTATACGACATTAAAGAGAAGGAACTTATCCCTTACATCCATTTGGGAAGTCGCCGTTGTCCCATAATTCCCTGGAATGAGGTGAGAAAGACAAACTTTGAGGAGTCTCAAGACCGCCTACCAAACTCCGACTGCTTCTGTCCACATTCTTGTCACCTTAACTATTGGTTGACCCTTTCCAAAAATCTACAGCGGCATTCTGTAAATATCTGTCCCCCCCCCTTCCCGCATCGTTTTCCCCTCATTTTTCACAAAGTTATTTCTCTGAGTGCGATTGCCGGGGGAATCCTGGCCCATTAAACCGCTTCCTGTAGACTCCCAGGGGTCCGTAGTGTCGAAATGTCGCCCCGGCCCTGGGGGGCTGTGTTAGTAAACCAGCATGGACTGGAAAGGTGGTTTTTGGAAGAGAAGGGGCTTGGCTTTGGTAGGATAGCTGCTTCTCTTCGCCAGAATGCGCTACGGTGTAAACTGGCACCACCGAGGGAGGGGGACGTATTCCTCAGGGAGCCTTTCAGGTGACAAAAAGAGCTCTTTATGGGCTGGTTTATTAGCAAAATCAGCTTTGAAAGCACTCATTGCCGGTGCTACTCTATGACTCAAGAGTCTGAAGATTCAACACCACCAAAAACGTACGTTAATGCTTCCAGGAGCGGAGGGAAGAGATTTCTCCGGGAAACGACAAACAGATGGAAATAATCGGGTTATATAATCGAGTTTTGGAGTTCAACAAGTTTGTTTTTTCATCAACTAATCGATGACCGGCTGTTCTGATTCTTCACGCGTTGGACGGCGGTCGGTATTTTTGCTCGTAATTTTTGAAAAGGCCCCTTCGCCAACTGTCGTTTGCGCCGCTGCTGATGTTGGGAGTCAATAAACAGCCCTGGAGCGGGGAATCATTCTCCGCTTCTTAATGAGCTAGCTGCACACATTAGCCATTTTCACTGTTTGTAATTGTAACTTGAAGACATTGAGCTTGACCCCTAATGGGCGTGGCGGTCTGCGCGCTGCAGTGCATCATCTGTGCGCCAGACTAATGACACCCTATCAACATAATGTCCTCGGCTCCACTGGCGTTTTATTGTACACAGCATGTTTTTATCACATCCACAAGCATGCAATTTGTGCAGCAGATAAATCTTGTTGGGGGGGGGGGGGGTAGAAAAAAAAACAATTTTGAATAGGAAGAGGGAAGATTTTTCATCCATGACTGCAAAAACTAATCCTGAAGCCATTAGTTTCTTGTTAGGTAATTAAGTATACATGACACTTGAACAATAAGTTCCAGCTGACAAATTAGGTGATGGTCCAATCAATTCAAGGGGTGCAACGTTTCCAAAGGGGATCAAAAATGTATGTGAAAAAAAAAAAATGATGATGATGACGATGACGATGTTCCGGATGAGGATCCGTCACTCCTTAAATGGATTATCTAAGAATAAACCGGTCATGTTGGTTCCCCACAATGCATTTCTGCTTCATTCACCGCAAAGTTATACTCCGCACGCCCCCGTAAAAGACGGATACCTGACAGGTAAGGTAGGCAGGGGGGTAAAATGGATTTTTGTTTTGGTCAGCGGCGCGTCGGAGGAGGTTTGATTTAATGGCGGAGCGCTTTGCATCTTATAAATGTTCATGACTCTGGAGTAACGAGAAGGTGAATTGGAAAATAAAAAAGATCAAAGAGACCTCAGTCTTTTAAAATTCAAGCGTGGCGATCATTAAAGTTGTTTAACCAGAAGTTTAGGAAGCTACGGGGGTTTGTTTGCTCTTTTTAAAATTACTTTTTTTGAAAAGTTGGAATTCCAACTTGGAGATGCTAAAAAGACTTCGTCAGCGTCTCGTCTTCCTCCTCTGATGTTGACAGCTCAGAGACCAGGCTGTGAAAATGAACCTGAAATTACATAATTGTTTTAGTTTGGGGGGTTTTTTTATTAAAAAAAGTGAAAATAAGGTTATAAATTTGTTGATTAGCATCTCGCTAACCCTCATATCCAATGACATGAGAGAATAAATATATGGGGGTGACCCAGATATCTTTAAGTTATGCGGGGGGGGTTGTGTGTGGGGGGAC
This sequence comes from Antennarius striatus, assembly GCF_040054535.1. NCBI lineage: Eukaryota > Metazoa > Chordata > Actinopteri > Lophiiformes > Antennariidae > Antennarius > Antennarius striatus. The sequence goes on along the minus strand of NC_090795.1, from coordinate 1,524,149 downwards.
TTTCTTCATCATGTGACTAGCATGAAGGTGATTGCTAATGAGCTGCCTTTCGTTTGCTAAAGATGAACGGATGATGGAAGTCACCATCGCGGCTCACGATTACTCCAACGAGGAATCTCACACCCGATCTGTGTCCAACCCAAGACCCAACAATTACCAAATTAGTCCAAAAAGGGGAAAAAACGATGCTAAATCCAGGGGCTGGGATGTCGTTGGAGCTGGATTACAGTTGCCATTTCGTGGAATGAACGTCCGCGGATTAACGCCTCGGATCAAGAGCCATTCTCCTCGGATTCTGAGCACAAGAGTGGAACTAGCCTGGTGCATGAATCTTTGCACCATCGTACGTACACTCCGACTTTACCTGGAAATACACCGTTCCCAGCTCTCGCTGTACATTATTGGTGTTGATGGTGAGTGTGAGAGCGTCTGCGGCCTCTCTCGCCGCCAATCGGAGCGTAAAGAGATTAGCGGTGAGGCTAGCGCTAGATGCTCAACTGCCGCTGCTCAATATTCAAGGAGTTTGCGTGAGTCGTTTGCTTCTGATCCTGAGCTGAAGTGACAGGATTACAGACGACACACCCGACCGGGTGAAAAATGTACATGCATTTATTCCGTGTCTTTTCATTCGTCCTCACATGTTGGAGGGTATAGATGGAAACACGACAAAACACTTAAGGTTGTGGCTTTGTCGGTCTGTGAGCATCTGGATTTAAACCAGACCCTGATCCAGATCCCATCTGACGCCCGTGTTACGTGTAAACTCTACATGACCTCGCCCGTGGCTTCATCGACTCCCTGTGGAGTCAAGGCGTCGCCCCCTGCTGGCGATGAGGAAGAACGCGGTTTTAAATGCTGCAGCCTATCCCATGTTTGATTGGTCGACAGGAGGGGTGTACTCCCTGCGCTGGTATCTAATGAGGCGTGTTTTCAACATGTTAACCCCACCCAATCCCCATCATCCACCCCCCGTTGGGCTCAATGCCACCATCCACCTCTAATCCGTCTTCACACGCTTCATTCAATTAAACATGTGCGTTGGGCGGGTCCCCCCGGTATCTCCCACCAGCTCGGCGGAGTTCTTTGAAAGATTCATCAGGTAAAATTCAACGTGACACACGGGATAAATTATTCACACAGTAAATCATGCAAAAGTAATTCATGCAGCGGGTAATCTGTGACACTAATCCCGGCTCCCCGGCATGTTTTGAAGCTGAGACTTTAGGAATTATACATCAGAAAGATTTTTGTACTTGTACAGGTGTGATCACAACCACCTGCTGGGACGGAGATCCCGCATCTGAACAGAATCAGACGAGCATCGGGGCTTCATGTAAGGAAATCAGGCCCGGATCCAATCTTCCTTTTTCTGGCAGATTCTCCAGGATCGCCCCAAAAATTCCGAAATATGACCCGGCTGCTAAATAAAAACATTTCAGCAAAATTAAACTCCGCAAGGCAAAGATTTGACGTTTCTAAGACTCATCTATCCCAGGTTTTAATCAAGTCTCTTGTTTCCTGAAGTGACGCTCCAAACCCCTAGTGGGCGTGGCATTCATAGACCAACCTGTGAAGGCATCAGGACAAGAGGAATTTTCACTGTAACCATGACAACCACAACCGGCAGTGATGCCAAGAAAAGGTTATTTATCTTTTATTGAGTTGTGATTTTTGGAATATAACGACACAATCCCGCATTTTATTGTCATTTTACGCTAAAGATGTTGCTTTACAACCTGACACAACTTTAATTCAACGTCAGCGCGATTTAAAGTCCTTCCGACTCCTCCTTCAGCTACTGACTGATGAGGATGTTCACACGAGGGTAAAACGAGGAGGAAGTTCTTCAATTTTACCCGACTTGGAAGATGAAAAAATAAAAAAAAAGTCTTGATCGGCGGCCCAGTTGTCTGAGAGAAGGAAGGTGTCTCGTAGTCGACGGTGCTCCTCAGACAGGTTTGTTTGGATGCCAGGTGTTCTCATTTGTCTTTGAAATAATTGGAAATTAAGGGGATAATGAGGTCTGCGGGGAGACGGCGAGGAGCGTCTCCGACATCGAGCTGCGTGAGGCACAAAATAATGTATGAAGCGCTTTGATTTCCCGTCATGAGAGACAAAAAACATTTGAGTTTTCTCAAACTGACGCGTGTTGAAGGAGGGCAGCGAAGCGTCGCACTCAATCAAATAATAAAAAGGCATTAACGTGTTCTTTTATCAGCACTAAGGAGTTGCTGGTAATTCATTTTTTAAATGTTGCTCAATAAATATGAAATAAAAGCGTTCTTTGTTATCGACAGTTAAATTTACTGTGTTTCCATCCCTGCTAACAAGCTAGCAGTCACGATGCTAATCAAAATGGCGGGAATCTGGGCCCTCCGTGCTGCCTTGAAGGTGCTTGACGAAGGCTGACTATTATGGGATATATACATGAACAGCAAGTAAATTGAAGGTTGTGTTCGCACCTGTTAGACTATAGAACTTGTTAGAGATTGTTCCAGTCTGGAGCCCAAGGAGCGGAGACTGACACAAAAAGTAAAAATCGAGTTTATTGGCTGAAAACACAAGTGAGTACAGGGAACCAAAAGTAACTGAGCTGAAAACACAACAAAATACACAAACTAGAAAGAATTGTCTGGTACTGTCTTCGGAGAGGACCAGGCCTTTTGAGAAGACGCTGATGAGCAGAGAGGTAACTGGTGGTCCTCGTCGGCCGCTAGGCTCCAGAAACACCCCCTGACACAGTCTGACCTGAACAGGCTTAATTACAGAAAACAGACCTACCGACAATTCACAAAGAACACAACCATAACAGAACTCAGTCCAAAAGTTCAGAACATCATTTCCTGTTCCCAAAAAATAAAACTCTCATCCTCTTGATGTCCATCTGTGATAAAAGTTTCATATCTGGTAAGAACTTTTAGAATTAAATGGCTGCCCTCGGGGTTCTCGCACAAAAAATAAAAAAAAATTTAAAAAATCTACCGTTTTATCAAGATCTCCTCCAAAATAAAACGTCTCCTCTTTTGGCTGAAAAGCAAAGTCTTATTTTGTGATTTTTCAAAAAAAGTGAAAATCTGTCTAGCGGTCTGTGTAATCCTGAGAACAAATTGAATCACTTAACCTCCCTGGTGGAGGAAACGAGGATATTTCTACTGCTTGTTTAGCTGGAAATCCTCCTATGTGGATGAAATATTGTGATAAATCATCTGCAGCAAAGCGTCTTAAACCTCCAGGTGGATTAAATCCGTGGTCCAGGGTCCCCCCTAGAGGACGGGGGTTATTTGAAGTGTGGTATTTGCTTACATTTCTAACTTTAAATCAAATATCGATATGAAAAAAAAAAGATTCTTCTGCTCCACGTTAGGCATCCTGGGTTACGTACGTAACCCCCCCAGTGGAACGCTTCAGGAAATCCTGAATCCTCTTGATGACATCATCAGTTGGTTTATGTTTATTTCTTGTCTACCGATGGGAAAACGCCTTCGGATCAGATCGAGGACGTTCTTTACGGGGAAAAAAAACAAACATTGGCCACCATTAATTTAAAAAAAAAAAAAAAAAACTTCACAGCAATGAGGGGAATAAAGAAGGATGAAAGATTGGCCCCCGGCGGCGGTTCCCTCGAGGATGCGGGGTTGGAGCATCGCAAAAACGTGCAGCCTTATTGGTTCCATAGGTACGGCAAAGCAGCCGCGTTCACATGCATAATTATCCGGCGGGGGGTGGGGTTTCCTGATCATCCCGTGTTAAACATAAAAGATGAAACCCCCCCGGGTGCATCGCTGGACCGCCGCCGGATATTAAAAACGTGACTTCAAACCGGTGGAGGTGCGACTTCCGCTTCATCGCCTTCATCTACAAACCGGATGTTTGAACGTTTTTCCTTCTCGTGCGAATCCCTCTGCGGTGGGAACACGACTCAATCTAATGCCTTCAAAATCAACTGGAAGTGTTTCTTTCCACCACCCTACCCCATCGGAAAAAAAAAAAAAAAAAAAAAACCTTTTGGAACATTTGTGCATCGAGAGAAATAATTTAAAAACTGCAGGAAAAACAAGCAGACGCAGACGAAGAATGAGTCGGGCTGGGAGATTTCCCTGCGGAGATGATTTTCATTGTCGCGTGTTGAGTTGTTGTGTTGTTGTGTTGCTGTGTGAGGAACACAGTTGGTCTTCTGGGAAATGCTTGCGTCCCACACGTGTGGATGACATATTGAAATCACGCCGTGGAGTTGAATCTTGTCCCAGTTACTCAAAACCTAATATGTGGAGCCTCGGCGGCGGCGGAGTCCCAGCTGACTAGGCAAATCTCCAAGGGCCGTTTATTTAATATAATGCTGGGGAAGGAATGAACAAATAAATGAAACCCTGCAACACAACACTTTATCATTCTCACTGAAGTGTGTTCTCAACCACAACAAGAGCAACAACGGGCCAGACAACCTCCTGGAAGGACAGCTCGTCGCAAAACGAGGACAAAAAAGTTGTCAAAAAATGACCATTTTTAGGAGTTTTTAACCAAAAACCGTGACCAGATAACCGACTGAAGCTGCGCATCAGAGGAAAGGCAACAAATACAGGGGGGGTCTTGCACAAAGGGGGTGCGCCGGCGGCCATTATGCATGTATGAGGATGTGAGTTATTCTATAAATGATCCGGTGCAATTAAAAAATGAATCCGGCTTGCGTGTGTTCCCACAGTTCCGCACGACATCAGGAATTAAGTTGTAAAATCTACAAGCTTAAACACCTGAGGCTGAGTTTGCAAGGATCTGCATAGCGAAGCGAGACGGACCAATGGAAGCCAGACGTGAAGGTTCTGGGTCATGTGACCCCCACCCCTCAAAAAAAAAAGACAATGCAAAAACATATTATGTCATCAGAAAGAGGTTTTCCTCCAATCAGAGCAGATCAGGGGGAAAAATAATAAATGTTTTATCACGTTTCGTTTGGATGTCTTGGACCATTTTTGCCCGATTTATGCGAGATGTGTTAAAAATCCAAGCCAGCAAAGAAGTTCTACTTCTCGATAGTCCTACTGGCAGCGAATTCAAAGAGGACGAATACGACACCTCCACGTGTCAGGAACCAGAAACCCAACCCTGGTTCTGGTGTGAAGACCCGACAGGAGGAGGCTGCGTTGGATGTTTCTTAGACGACTGATCAAGGACAAACAAATCAGCCTCCATTCTCATCCCAATGACGTCCCGTCACTTTGGAATATCGACACACTTCCACTCGGCTGAAAATTTGAAGAAACGACTCATTTATCGCTGCCAACATTCATTAAATAAGAGCCGTAACGTATTACGCCTCGCCATCTGTGCTATATGAATAACATCCGCGTTTGACAGCTGCTGTTTGGTGATGACAGCTAAAGCGGATACGTATGGCTGGACGAACACATCACACAATCAAACAGACCGACAAAACACAAAAATGGATTTCAACCGGTGGGGAAAAATAAAAAATAAAAAGGGAAAGCATTTCAATCCCGGAGGAGCGGAGAGATCGCCCGCTAAAGCTGGATGGACAACAAGGCGTTAGCATATCCGGTTCCCACGCTAAAACCGATGAACGTTCCTCCAACGGGATTTCGGAATCTCGTGAAAATCGCTCAGGAAGTGGAACACTATGTAAGTTTTGTTTGCAGGTTTTCAGTGTTTAATGTCCTCACAGCTCTTCATTTCTTTCCATTTTGAAAATGCTAAACGCTCATTAGCTCCCGCCGGCGCAGCTCTGACTCATCTGTTTATCCAGTCCTTTATTAAATCTCTCTTTTGATGCTCACTCATTGCGGCACAGGAAATAAAATTCATTTTATGACAATCAGAACTTTTTTTATTTCGTCGGAGAAGCTCTAAATTTTTTTCCGATCAGACGTTGGAGATCGTCTCCGGCTTTAATGCGGGTCTTTTAAAACACATCACTGACATAAAACAGTGCGTTATATCTCCTCCTGACACTGAACTCTTTACCGGAGCGTAATATATCCGACCCTGACGCTCCTCCGAACGGCTTTGAAGTCCGGTTCAGAAATATAAACCGTATCTACAAAGCAAATGAATCCAACAAAGACTACATAAAGGAATACCTTTACTTCTGCTGAGTTCAAACTCGGTGGCATGGCAACAGCTTAGAGCCCCCTACCCCTCCTTTCTAATGTGTTCAAATACCCCTGGGCCCCCGTTGCTGAAAGATTGAAAAGACCAGCAGTGACTCTCCAACAGGCACTTATACAGAAAAAAGGCCAACGGTCACACATGCAGCATTTTAATGGCGCTGCTTATGAGGAGCGGTGTGGGAGGAGCACGGAATGCTTCACCACGCCCGACGGATCACCTGCAGCTCCCCCCTGGTTCTGAGGCATGTTTGAGGAACAGATCAATGAATTTCTTTCACTTCTTTAAGTCGGACACTTCTATCGACACTTGAAGATTTCTATCAAACTTATCGCGACTTTTTCGGGAGACTCTGAGTCATATCTTTGAATTTTATAATGACTTCAGAGCTTATTTTATGTTTTCTCGAGGTTTCTTCCAATGTCATATTGGGTCCGTTGTGAAGTTATTTTTCGTTTATTTTGCTTTGCAGCTCAGACAAAGCTCGACCTCTAAGAACCTCCCGGTCCAGTGAGTCCAAGCGGAATAATTTGACTTCTATAACTATAAAAGTACAACTGATTTGCAGGCAAACAACAAATGCATCAAAGTTAATATGCAGATGAAATCCAATTTGAACGTCACCTCATTTTACCTGCAATAAACCAAACTGTCTCGTCAAAAAAGACAAAAAAAATCCCACTAATACTAAATGGAAGAATGTCCTTGTGTTGTCGTTGCCTGGCAGCACGGGTTACGTCAATCGGAAACCAGAATTGATAGTCGACGGGGGGGTCATGTGACTCCAGAACCCCAGACGGCGGGCGAGGCAAACCGACACAAACAGTAGTTGCAGTATTACCATCTGTTGGGTTTTTTAAAATGATTTCCGTAGCGTCGTTATTTACGTGTGAGGGCAAAGGTTTTCACACTCCATTATTTCCAAACAGGCTGTTCTATTTGTGCAGGTGGACCGCATTGTGTTTTATTTATGTGTGATTGTCAGAACACGATGCCTCATTAGACCTTCAGCGCCCCGGCTCGCCGCGGCCCTATCCGAGCACAAGAGCCCATCTTATTATGTCTATCCCCGGCCCACCTGAATGCCCCGTGGAGGGCCCCGGCAGCCGGAGTCAAGCTGTTGGGGATCACGGGTAGCTGGCAGCCTTTGTTCAGTCTAACATCCGCACCCCGGCAGGCTGTGATGAGGTCTGGCGCCGCCATCGCCCTCTCAAAAAAGTGTCTATCCTTTCCTCTCTGCTCCATTTCCTGTCCTTATATCACCAGCCTCACTCCAAACTCAACATTTTCTCCTTTCTATGTATTCCTTTTGGTTCCTCCGTACCCTCATCTCTGCTAGCCAAGCGTGTCTCTTTGATCCACTTCCTCCCTCTCTTCTTTCTCCGTGTCCTTCATCACTAGTCCTCCTTGGACGATGCCAACGCGAGCATATAACTACCACGAGTTGGGTGTTTTAAACCTATGACAGATCAACGAAGACTCCGCAACAAGATGCTAATAGATCATGACAGGTTTGTCGGTTGGAAAAAGTTCCAAGGCCAGATCGAAGACTATTCCCCTCATCCGCCAACAAAGTTGGTAGAACTTGGAACAAAACCGTATAGAAAAAAACTTCCAGAAACGGATCAGGAATAAAAACCCTGATGAACAACGACATCCTGGCTCATACATGACATCTCTTTGACGTCATTAACACGGCGTGAGTCTTGAATGGAAATGGGTTTGAAATGTAACACGGGAACGTGTTAGCGTCTCTCAGCCCGAGATGTGATCTGACGTTCCTGTTAATGATCCTTGTTCGTTTTCCGATGCCCGTTTCCACACCTCTTTCCTCTCCCGTTGGCAGCCGAGTCATCCGTTATCGCTGAAGCAGCTCTTATTCGTGAGTGTCACTTAGTCCTTGTTATCGGAAATGTTCTGCTACCTCGTTTAACCCCGCCCTGCCTCGCTCATCCTCCACTGATTTACCTGGAAGTCCACAAACCAGTGTTTCATCATTAGCGACATGCGTCCCAATACTTGTCAATCAACTTGCAGTCACGTCTGGTAAATGTTTGCAGGTAAACGTATTCCAGTGTTGATTTTGCACATGTACGCGCTCAGTTGTCACATGGTATACAACATACTCCCGACTCTGGACACTGTTGGCACACCGCCGCCACATATGAACCAGCTGCTCAGTGCAAACATCACAGTGTAGGAAGAATCCGTGTCCCGGCCAATTACGAACTTGGAGCGGGTTGTTAGGAAAACACACCACTCCCACAGGCACGGACCCAAATTAATAAAATCAACCATGGATGGTGTGAAGAGCTTCGGACTATCTATCTCACTTTCTTCTGTCTGGTAATGGCGCCCAGTGTCTGGTGGTAATAGCCTCTCTCTGCCACGCAGAGAGCAGTTACATATTAATGAATACTGCCATTTGCATGCACAAGCAGCTTCTGAGGGTCTATCAAAGCAAATTGCTTTATGCGGAATGGACGTGACCCTCGCCAATAACTGGCTTTTGTAAATAAGTCATTATGCATGGAAGGCGTAATTGCATTGTTAATGTCGGCGTGTCGCAGGGCCTCGATCGCCCCCGTCTAGACGTCTACCTGAGCGTAATGATAAAGTCGGCGTACCGCAGGAAGGTATTGGTGATCAATGAGGTTGGGAGGTGTGAGCTGCAAACTGCATTTTGCAGTGTTTCTTGCATGCGTACGTATATACGTGCATGTATATCTCTCAAGATCGTCTCGTTTTACCGTGCGAGGATCCATAGCAACAGCCTCCAGGCTTCACTGGGGATGACATCACACAGAGTGAAGAAGTATAGGTGCGATGGAAACACCGCCCACCGTCACCGCCAAGTGGAAGATACTTTTCCTTCTGTTCAGTGAAAGAGAAGGAACATCTCGGTGTTTTTTCAGAGAAGAAGAATCGTTTGGAGCAGCGCTGACAGGATGAGATAATCGCACCTCGCATTAGAAACCACATTAGACGCGTCAGGTGCCACCGCTCCTTTGAGTCGGAGTGGGTGAAAACCACACAGAGGAAAATGACATCAGCTTGTTGTGAATGGACAACTGGAACTCCAAACCTCGGTCACATGGCTACCTTCTTAAAGGTACCTTTAAGGTAGACTACCTACCTTAAAGGTAGACTACCTTCTTCAAGGTATCTTTAAGAAGGTAGTCATGTTACTGAGGCAAGCATCTCCACAAGCATCAATAGTGACTTGGACAGATGTGGAGGAGAGAATCCACTCATTTAAAACACTGGTTGACCCACTGACCGGTACCAACTGATCCACGGACCAGTACCGGGTTGGGAACCACTGCTTTACAGGATGCATCATCGCCTCCTCCAACCGTCACCGTCTTCGCCGATACTTTTCTGTTGTCTTTTCACTCCACTTTTGGCGTGAAGAAGCGTTGGCAAAGCCCTGGTTTTAACACGCCGCAGAGCCATGAATAAATTGAATGAAGCGATGACTCAAAACGGCGTCGGTTTGGGCGACACGAGGGAACGCTGCGACCCGGGGAGGAGACTCTGAGGCTTTGTTGACGCAATGGTAATCAACATTTCTATCACACAGCCGTGTGTTTAGACGTGTCAACGCTAATTAGATGCTCCCAGCTTCAGTTGTTGGTATCGTCTGACTGCCAGGGCTGCGGGTTGTAAATAGCTTAAACAGGCTGCTAACGTTGTGAATGTCTGCTGGTTTTCCAAAGACAGCGGCAGATTATTTTTCTTTTCCATGTGAGGTATTAGTTGGTGTTGACACATGACGTGTGGAGTGTATTTTTTTCCCTTTCAAACCTCGTCTTGATTAAAAAATAGCCTCGGGTTGAGTGCTGTTCCTTACGTTGTTGACTTTGTAATTGGATCGTTGTGTGATACCAAAGTGTTATCCATAATGCAGCCATCACTTTCTCACCCTCTTCATGCCGTTATTCAATCCCCCAGTCCTCGGTCTTTGTTATGCGGGAGGTAATTTGCCAACTGTCAAATCACCCATTTGCCTTTTTTGAGTCGATATATGGAACAGTTTCTCTGTCGTTTCTCCCTTTTCAGGTATAATTTCATGGCTCTGGTGATTTCATCACAGTCATGCAAATTCGTACAAAAGAATGAAATGGCGGCGAAAATGAGTCTTCACGGAGGTGGATTGCTTGTTCTCAGAGGACGCCGATGCCGCTTTGGAATAAAGTCATGATTGCCGCTGGTTGTGCGCTCGTAACGAGGGATGGTGCTGGATAGCGTGTTTAGAATGAACATACAATGGAATATAACAATCTGGCCTCTGGACACCCGTGTTTATTGTGCGTCGGGCGCCAGCGCAAACATGTATGTACAAAAGAAAAAAGGAAAAAGGAGGATCGCCTAGAAGCAGCTGAAGATTACGAGTCGCCATCCAGAAGCCAAGCGGGCCATAAAAACATGAGTATGCAAAGCGTGTTGTCTGATGTCGTCGGCGGGAAATGAAGTGAGGAGAAGAACATGCACTCGTTGGCTTTGTGTTCTAAACAAAGGATAATGCCCCGGTTGAGCTTCACCTGCATTTAATGTCTGAGCATGCAGCCAGATATGCTAATGTGACACGTATTTGAGGAGTGAGAACAATTGCTCAGCCAAGCCCTTCTCCCTTGGGGGGTGGCGGGTGAGTGTTGGTGGGGTTGGGGTTGTGCTTGTGGAGTGCTGTTCGACTTCCTAGACTTGCAAACAGTTCTGCAGCCAGGGCGCGTTGAGCATTCTGAAGTAGAGGGCAATTAAATGCAAAAATGGAAGCCACATAATGGGTTCTATTCCCCGCTTCCATGTGATTCAGGGAGCTCAGCGTGTGCCTGCCAGGGATAGCATACATTACGTAAGATTGAGGCGTGCGCCTTTTGCGGATGATTCCCGCCTCGTATTTTGCATTTCATACATGTGCGGCGGGGAAACTGTGTCCTGACAGGAGGGAGACGGCAGCAATGATAGAAGACTTTTATGCTTAGGCTGTACCGTCACAGCTGGAGCAGGAGCGTTTTGTTAACCTAGATCTACTAAAAAAACCCACTGACATTGTCCTCCTTTCTTCTTTTTATCACATTCAGCCATAAATAACCCCCATATGCTGCAGATGAGGAGGAGTACTTTAAAATTGGCATGAAATTCCTTTATTAAAAACCTATTTCTTGTTGCACATCAAAGACTACCAGGGCTTCCAAGTTGGAGAGAATCCTATTTAGAGTCTCCTCCAAGAAGGTTATCAACCCAAACGGAAGGTAGTTCTTTCATGATTAGATGGAAATGTAACCGACAGTTTCCCCAAATGTCGGATTTTTTTTTTTTCTAACCGGAACAGGAATCGTTTGCAACGTCCTGGGTTTCATTAGATAAGTTAGAACTCGTCAGGTGGAGTTATCTAAAAAGGACAACGCGGCATATATTTTGAGCGGGACTTTCTCGTGCCACGTTTCAACACCGAGGTCTCGGGCTTGGTCGCCTGGTTTGGTTGGATTGTTGGGAAGATTCCCATACAACCTGGTGATGGGAATTGGGCTTCTTGAAGAATTACTGAACGTTTTACGTGTAATTCTGTGGTGTGGACAAACCACTGAGCCTGACAGACGTGTTGGATTCACAATCAACAGTTTCAGGTTGGCAGATAATGTCCTATCTCACCTGTCTTTCCTTCCATATCTTCACCTGAGATGCATTGACTGGACGGTCCCAGTGGTACAAGACGTCCACGAGTCTGGAAACAGATCGGCTCGCCCAGAAGAGAGACCACTACAACCCGAATCAGTCTGGTATCTCAAACGTTCAAGCTAACAAGGGCGAATTGGCTCCAGTGGGTGAAAGTCAAACAGTGAGAACAAGATTCAAATTGGAATTTCTTCTTCCAGTTGTGAAGTAATATACATGCAAAGGCCTTTTAAGCTAAAGCATATAATCAGTCTTCAACATCCATGCCGACTTTAATGGCCTCCGCCTGCTGGTTGATTGAATTTGAATGCGTCATAATGACAGCCTTTCACAGCGGTTAATCACCTTTGATAATTTAGACCATGGCCTCTAAATGTAATGACGCACGGTCAGATGTTTTCGCTGTTTTCAGCCGAGACGTTCCGACTCCTGGAAAGTGGTTTCTTTACCTGTGACAGTTTTAATAATGCATTAGTCATGCAAATGGAGAAAATAACAGCCTCCTTTGCATGTAGGGGAAAATAACTCCATCGGTAATGTTATAGGTAACATGTTGCGGTAACATCCGACCCCAACATCGTAACACATGAAAATTACAAGCAGTAAGTTTCTGAGAGCCGGGATGAAGGGAGTTGTCAGCACTCAAGGGTGATTGAAGGTTCTATTGGGATGTTCAAAGTACATATATTTCACCTGCCTCTGTGCAATCATTAGCAGGGCTGCACACGTCTTGCATTCTGGCCTGTTCGAGTTAGCTTTGCATGCTATGTTAGCATCTAAAGTTTTGGAGAAAAGTTCACTATTTGCACAGATTTAACATACACGACTGTGCTTCTTCCTCCCGGTGTCTGGAGTCATCATCGTTAATTAGCTCGGTTCAACCGGAGGCCAGTCCTTATCGTAAGGAAATTGGCGTTCTCTCCATGGAGAGGATTATCCTGCTGTTTTTTTGGGGGGGTTTTTGTGCGAAATCGTCTAAAGGTGGACTTCCAGGTGATATCAAACGTAAGCCCTCGAGTTCATGAAGTCACCACAGGATGTCCTCAGCAGTAAGAGAGAGGAGCTGACCGTGTTTCACTTGGTGGACTCATTCTGGAGGATTAATCGGTACCATGCAGCAGTCTGGTGTCGGGTCTATATAATTGATTAAGCTTAACAAAAAGGACCGCTGTGCATAATGGCAATGTGCTTTGTTGTAGCACTGTTCACATTAGAGACTACAGACGGAGTGCAGATACCTGTCCTGCTATGTTTGATCACATATCCCATAATAGGCAGACTTTAAAAGCATTTATTGATCCTTTTAAGAGTGGGATAATCTTATTCTATATTCCTGTGCTGGAGATAAGATTATTATTTGCCCCAGATGGTTTCTAGATGGCAGTATTATATATCCAGAGCAGAATATAATGTCTCTATATATCTCTAACTATCGATTGGATTGAGTTTATCTTCTGGGGATCACGCAGGTCTGCACAGAATTCCATGGTATCATCAGCATAGAACTTAACTTCTTGCGGACTAAAAGCTAGCCAAACTGATTGGTGTTGAAGAGCTACTTTCAGTATGCTAACATGCAAATTAAAAGAACTAAACACAAAGTGAAAACGCAGACCAAATAATGGGTGTTTCCTCCGAGCGTGTATGAAGATGGATGGCGTGACAGCTGCAAAAAGGTGAAGCCAGAACGTCGTTATCGCTCACAAGCTGATTCCTGTCATTTCCTGTTCATGTCATCCTGATTTATTTGTCCGGTGTTCCTCTCTCTTGATATGTTTGGTTATAATTTGTTACCCGATGCAGAAAAGGTCGTCCTGACGGGTGATTGACGGGAAAGTCGTGATTGACAGCGGAGCGTCCTCCACGATGAGTCGGGCGTATATGTGGGCGGGAACTCACGGCACAGACACGCCGCTGCGAGATTGGCAGGTCGGTGTCGTGGATAGTGTCATTTACGTCAGCGAGAGGAGGCGGAATCATCATCCATCTTTATGTCAAACGACTGTCTTTACGCTTCCTGTCAATTAATCGTATGATTTTTATTGATCGTCCTGGACAGCGATGAAAAGGGACAGGAAGTCGTGATCATGAAATTGGCATTAGAGTCTTCACCCCAACATCCCAGATCTACATGGGCGGAATCTCTGGATCTTAATCGAGAGCATTCCCCAGATGTTCCCATCATCACTGTCACATCGGAGCTGTTTACACTTGACAAATAACGCCATGTGTGCCCATCTGTAATCCATGGGCTCCTAGATAGTTCTATGCAACTTAATCCCAGTGTTGTGCAGGAACATACATTTCCTTGATCCTCTAGATCTGGCAGCTGAAGCTCCAAATTACATGAATGTGATTTATCACCCCACAAGCAAACAATTACCCAACATCCGGCGTTTTCTCTGTGGGAATTTGATCCTACACCCTCGTCCTTCAAGGTCAGTCTGAACCAGGCTGGGCAATCGTTTCTGGGGGGCCGACACCACAGCGCTCCGTCCAATAAAACGCCTGAATTAAAAAAAACCATTGCGGCAGACACAATTGCATCCTGGAGTGTTATCAGCTGCCTTGATGCGACAGGCGACCTCCTGGTCATCGCCCCGGCCACAGAGGCCATGGATCCTGGCCGTGACGGCGTCCAGGCGGACGGGTGGCGGTGTTTTCCTCACCGTCACTGTGTTTATTGCCATCGCATCCCTCAGAGGAGGGCTTTAATGAGCTATGAGGACAATAAAGCTAGAGCGCACACACACACAACACACACACCGACTACCAGGGGCTAGTGATCACACAATGAGTCACCAGAGAGGAGGACTCCTTTGTAGTCGCTGGGTAATGAAGCTGTAGCAGAGTCTGAGTCGAGGGGCGAACTGTAAGTCTGCAGCATCCAGGAAATCCAGGAAACTGTTCACTTCAGTCTCTGATGTGATTGGACGGCTGGAAATGATGGCAAATTCACACCTGAGCCTCTTTTTTTTTTTTTTTTTAAATGCCAAATACGTCTTTATTTGTTTTGATTTAATTAAAACAGAAATATCAGCTGAAAATGAATGCAGACATGATGAAACGGATGCTGCAGTCAAAACAAGTGATGCTGCAGAATTAGAGAGATTTCCAGCTTTAATTATGAAAACGTCTCCAAGTGTGTTGTAGCTATGAAATACACTAAAACCCCGAGATGGATACGACATGAGACCGCATCTCGTTCTTTACCACGTGTTGGCGGATGGGAGATGATTCCGTCTAGTGGCGAAGGTAGACCAACTGGCTGCATGCTGAATTAGTTTTAGCATCGATGCTAAAGGCGTTCCCGCTGAAGTATTGCCCTTCGCTGATGCACACCGGCTTTAATAATACATGCGATGCCTGCATGGTTGGACTGGAAGAGGGAAAAGATTCCAATCAGGACTCGTCGCCCCTGTCGGAGGCGGCTGGAGAACAATCGTGTTGTTGACTGATTCCTTCAGCAGCGACAGATGAGAATTCAAACAACTTAAAGACTGAACCCGAACTGATTGCAGGGCTTCGCCGTGACAGATGAGGGCCGCTGATTTAACGCTAAATACATTTATTATAACACACTCCAGCTTTTATGTTTCTAAAAGGTGATTTAGAACGACGAGGATCCCCGGCATCGTAATTAACCAATTAGGCTGAATAATCGTTGAGCTGCGTGTTCTGCTGTGAATCCATAATGTGAATTAACTCAACTCTGCTGTCATGTGTATGGGAATAGTTTTATTTATAGGCGAGCATCACAAATTCGCAGCTGGCCTCAAGGGATGAAGAACTACACAACTCATGACACTCCATATTTTACACTCTGATAGCAAATAATTCCCACTCGATCCCAAAAAAAAATCCCGATTGGAAGAGTAAAAATAGAGTTGAAACGTCAAGAAGAGCGACAAAAAGGAGATGTAGAAACTTCCAGGTTAGCATAAAGCTGCTTCATTCATGCTTGCTGGTGTTCAAATTGAATTCAAACCTTATATACGGAGGTTTGACTCGCGTGTTTTGCAGCGTTGATCGCTCATGAGCGAGATGAAGATTTTTTTAGCGCCGTGACTGGTTTTTAATGGATGGTGGCTCGCAGAGACGGAAGGGAATGCCAGCTGAAATGTGCGTGTCTGCGCATGTAATTCAATCAAAAAACACCCTTTTTTTGGTTGCCCTAACTAAGTGTTGTGTAAAATTCTGCAATTTTTTACAGAAGCCTTCAAATTTTTCAAGGATTGGCGTTTTCTAGCAGTGCCCACACACCAGCCCTTTGAGTTCATGTTGGGTTTATTGTACGTAACAGGAAGAAAGCAACGATAAAAACCAGTGTGAGGGTGTTTTCTTGATGCAGGAGGAAAATGAGAAGGTAACTGAATACCTGAACCTTGAATTGTGAGTACAGTACAAGCTATTTGAAGGACAAATCTTTATTTGGTGTCACTTCACCGTCAAAAGGCTCTTTTTTATCAGACCTCGCAATGTTTTTCACTTTTTCCAAACGTAACACAGTTTAACCTGCAGAAAAATCAACCAATAGCGCGCCAGCTGATTTGCACGGCAACAGTCGCTTCATGAAAGGCTCGGCAGAAGTTTATTTTGGCGAGGGGGAATTCATCGTTTCCCGCTCGGGGAGAAACGGCCTCGCCGGATGTTTCCACCCGGACAAACACAAACTATTCATCTGGACGGATTTGGCGGCTGCTCTGATCTCGTTCAAATTGCCCTGTTTTCAAGGCGTATTTCCCACCGGCTTAAACACCTCAGCCCCGCCGATGAATTTCGGTTTGATTTGTCCGGCATCAAAGATTGCCGAGCGAGATGTTCATCTCGGAACAGACGGGAAAAAATTGTATCACTGATGTTGAATAAAACGGTATCATACCCGAAAAGAGGGAAAACATGCATTTGATGTCTGTTTACTTTTGAAACCCCCTATTTGTTTCTCATTTTAAGGTCAAAATTGTCCCTGTCACCACGGCAACAGCTGATCTTGTCTTTTTTTCTTGCACATGAATACAATTTAAAGGGGTCGCCGCTGCTTGTTTTGCGTTTCCGCCGGTCGCCTCCTTCCATCGGAGAAGCTGATTGGATCACCTGTTTGTTTCGGAGCAAGATGACACTCCATGAACAATACACCCGGAGCTGAGGAGGACTTGATTAGTTTTTGAGGAAGATCCAAATCTGGATGCAAATTATGTCCACTAAATTCATCGCTATCCGCCACACAACACATCCACATCCCAGCAGCGTGACCGGAGATGTTTAAATCCTGCAGACAGAGATGTGTTTGCTATATATTTTTACATGCCAGGCCTCATTGTGTTCTTCTTATCGGACACCTACGTGCCGATATAAGCTCCCCCCCCACCCCCATTCCCAACACGTTTTATCTCTGAGCTTGGAAACATGCAGAGGCAGCGGTGGTGAAAATATAGATTGTACTGAAACCAAGCATCATTGTGAGATATAAATCACCATTGAAATTAAAAGGCGGTGAATTTATTGTGCAGATTATTACTGTGATGTTATAGAAATTAAAGGGACGGTTCACGCAAAAATGTAATCACGAAATGGCAAGTGCAGCATCTTTATCCGTACCATTATAGACTGAGATATCTTTATTTATTCATGCTGAGGTTAAAGACGCGTCACCGCAATTTCATTTGTCATCAACATGCCGCTACATCCTGGAGACTTAATCCTTGCTGAAGCCGAGGCGCGAGGCTGGGATGTCGGCTCAGGGTAATGACTGGGAATCCTTAATTTGCGGGTGAACTGTTCCTTTAAACGTTCCTTTAAGCTAATTCTTAGTGATGCTTTTGTTCTTGCATTTACCCCATGTTGGGAAATCACTACTCTTCTATGCAAACATGAAGACCGAATTGTATTGATTTGTCTCGTTAGTATGGAACAACACCACCCGCCCAACGCCCCCCCCCCCCCCCCCGCTTAATGTCTATTACATAAGAATGTAAACATGATTATGTAAACCAATTATGTAAACACCACCCACTACATGCAAATGTGTTTTAACAGGAATCGAACACAAACGCACCAAACTTCATCTGGATCCGGAGACTAATGGTGTCAATCGGGCGATTGAGCGACGACCCCGACAGTCCAGGTCGATAACAGGCACCCGTTTCGACGTTGGTTTGACTCGCAGGAATATATTCTTGATGTATTTAGTCTAACACATAAAATATGCATGATGTTTTCCCTTTTCACAAGAGGGGAAAGTCTGCGTAACATTCCCCAAGTGTCAGTTTGTTGGTGTGTAATGAGGCGAACCTTTAGCTGAAAGTACCGAAGGCTTCGGCGAAAACATAAAGGATTCAGAGGAACAGGAAGTCGACAAAGGCCTGTGACGGTTCGGCGTCTTGTTGTTTGACAGTGACAGCTGTGGGGAGTTAAAAGACGAGTCAGTCGGCAGGAAAAGAGTGGAGTAGCATCAACAAGAGGAAGAGACAAAGACGAAACTGTTAGTTCTGGTAGAGATGGGTTAGAGAGTCTGATAACATAGCAGACAGGCAAATTAAAGGACAAATAATACTCAGCCTGTCAGATTTGACCCACTTGTAGTTCTGTTCAGTTCTTTTTTAAGAGGGTTCTGGGTAGTAAAAACTTCCTGAGGCCTTGGGCTTTGTACTGCTAACGACAAACCGAACACCTCTTGGGTCCAAGACGGGGCTTGAATTAGACATTTTGGTTTAACAGACTCAGCATACAAGTGGAATAAAAGATGCCGAAAGTGAAAGTGGCTCAAGGTCTCTCTCTGAATCCCAACTCAAACCGTCCTGGGATAAGAGGCTTTGAGTTTGAACACTTCTGCTTTTCTTCTGTAGTTTTTTTTTGTCTGATTCTCTTTATTCCTTAGTTTGGAGTCGTCGTTTCCTTTCTGGAGAATCTTGCCGATGCGGTGACGGATACATTCAAACCAAAGTGGCCCAATTCGGATGTTTTTACTGATTCATTTGGTCAAGGCTGGTTTCCTTTCAGAGATTTCAAACTGAATCTATTCTTACTGGTGAGATACAATTAATTCATGTGGTTTTCCTTCCAGCTCTTTGAGGCTCTGATGTACCTTCACCACTCTGCTGCTACGGCAACAAGCGATGCCACCAACGGATGTCTACACCTCTAATTACTTTTGATGAGTTATTGTTGTGCCAGCCACATTTTGTTGTTCCACACTATGCTTCCTGTCCCCCCCCAGTCTCTGGCACATTGTGTGGGATGTCTGGGATGGGCTCCAGGTTCTTTCTGGAACCAACCGCAGGATGGGCGGCGATGGAGAATGGATGGATGTACACGACCTTTGGAGAATGGCGAGGGAATACCTGCAATGTAGCTGCATTCATGAAAGAAAGAAAAAGTTGATTATTTCCAATCGTGTGACCGTTCATCAGCGCTATCCACCAATGGAACAATACCGTCAATAGACAGGAAGCAGAAAGTCTCAAAGCTTCGTTGACCTCCTGAAGAGCTAAACTAGTATTTGGACATTAGTCACGATGCTTGTCAGGAGGACATTATCCAGTAAATTTGCCGCTGTTTCAGCCGTGCTTCTAGCGCTCATTATGTTTAGTCAGTCTTCAGGGAGTAGCAGCTACAGCTTTCATACATTTCAACATATAAAGGTCACCTCGTATCTCTGGAACACAACATTATTCATTAATTATCCGGATTAATTCAGTTGACTTCACACCAACCTGTTTGACACTTGAATACCTGTTGGCATTCGTAGCGAATCGCACTCGAATGAGTAATTATGGCTTCTTTCTACCAAAGGTATCCAGACTTCCAGTCCGACACCGAGAACAGAAAAGGGCTACAGCGAGATTCCGGTGCTGTGCGGCGAGGAACAAGGAGGCCACAGTGTTGTTGGGTGTGGGGTCTTGTTGTTGACAGAGATGAATCTACCTTTCTGTTGTGTGATTGCGCATAAGACGACTTTCATAGCTAGAAATCAGACTTTTGTTTCCTTCTGCAAAGCAAACAATGGTAGCGCATCTGTTGTTCAGCATCACGCCTGTTCAATAACATTTCGATGGCGCATAAAATACCCACCATGCTTCAAACCCATAGAAAAAATACTTCAAATAGTACATCTGACAAGGTCAAAGCAAATGGAAATTCTTCAAGGTATCACATTTCACCCACAACTCATCTTTCACCGCGGTGGCTTGTCGTCTGTTTGGAGCAAGAGAACCGACTGGGTTTGAAATCGTCAGTTCAGGGAAGATAATGGGCGACCCGGGGGACTCCTGCCGAAGGCGATGCAGTTCAAGTCCCACACGTCAACCGTTAGGAGAGGATGGTGTTCATTTATCCGCCGAGCTCCAAGACAGAACAAACAGAACGGGAACGATCCGCTCTTAGCTTGTCGTGAAGGTTCGGCGGTATCGACAAAGGTTGCCGCTATTTTATCTAGTGAGGAATCAAAAGGTGTCTATTTGAAGGCAAGAGTCATCCCATAGGGGAAGCTTTTGCTCATGGTTGGTTGGATCCATGATTGTATGAAATATATGACACATTTCTTCGAAATTTGAAAGGAGGAGAGGTAGATCCAAGAAGTTTTACCTCCGCCAAAGAGATTGGGGCCACCTGTTCTGTTGTATTTCAGTTTGTTTGTCAGCAGGATGAACCAACAGTTACCAAGAAAACTGGATTACATTTGTTTGGGAGGTATTTGGGGCATGGCCAGAGTACAGTAAACCTTCAAAAACCACCTTAAATAGTCACTGAGCAACAAGTTTATTCCAAGTAGCACCAGATTTTTCTGATTTTGGTCTGAAATGTTGGAATGCTTGTCTGAGTCTCAAGCCTCTCTCAGTTTGAGATCATCAATTCTACCCACAATGACAGCAGCACATTGAAGCAGCCTGTTTAAGGTAATAAAGAGCTTATTGATTAGTGATTAATTCCTGGTGGGTGTGGGAGAGGGAGTGGATACGCCTGAGCTTTGCAGATTGGATGATGCAAGCTCAACGAGGTCTGTCTTCTCGTTGCAAATTAAAGCAGGAGGGGGGATAATTCGTCAATGGAGCCGTCTTCCTGACTGAACTTTCACTAAGCCCACTTGAGCAGCATAACGGCATTTAGGGCTGGATTTTCTTTTTAAGCGCTCAGACGGCGTTCTTATCTGAGCCGTTCACAATTAGAGGAAGCAGGTAGGGATTCGACATCTCGCCCGAGCCCCCCGATTGACGGCTACCCCCTCGATCCCCTGCAGAGATTGAACTTCTAACCTTTTTTTGCTCGCGCCTCAGTCTCTCCGGAGACCGAAGCATCCTGCAGAGTAAAAGAAGCGAGGCTTCCAGCTAAACCCGTTAATGCATCTGTTGGTATCGCTCCCACCCTTGACTCTCACGACCCAAACAAAACGCCTCGGTGTGTCAAACTTCATGTAAACTCATTTTATCGTGGTCGGTAGTTTCAGCGACCCCTTGGCCGCTTCACCCGCAACTGCCTCCACATGTTTTTTGTTTTTTTTATTTCGCGCTGCAACCATCCAGATAATTCCACAGTCTTTACTTATTCATTGGATAAACAAACACAAAAGTGCAAACTGCTGCCAAGCAAATGCTCCTTGAACACTTCCAGCTCCGGCTCCCTTTTTGCAATCCTCCCCGCTTGCTTAATTGGTATTCCTCCCGGTGTCATTTGGTCAGGCTGGAGATTCAAATCTACAATTAGCCTGTGACTGCACGCCACGGATAAAGTTACTCCCACTGTCGTGAGACATGAAAGAGCTCCGGAGATCTCTGCCGGCAAGGTCAGGGTGACGGTTCCGGCAGCCTTTATTAACATAGAGCTACCTGTTGGGGAGCTGAATACCATCTGATGCTTTCCAGCTCTTTCTCTGGCAAGAAAAAGAGACATAATTGTTTACTCTGCGAGCACACAGTCGGATAGCTGGGAGGGTTCATTCTTATTGTGTAGCAAAGACGGCGAGAAGAGATGCCTTGACTCCCCAGAGGGACGCTCCATTCAACACCAGCCTGATGGATGTTGGTCCTTTTGTTCTCAGGGTTTTTCTACAGGCTAAACTCAGCTGCCGTCTAGTTTCCATCCGCATTTATGAGACCATCTATATATTCCTCTTTGCTTTACTTCTTTGAATAAAAATGAAATTACACCTAGCAGACTTCTTTTCTCCACCAACTTGAAGCGTTGGAGGCGTGTCACATTTTAATATGGGATTTGAGGATGTAATATGTGGTTAGTTGGGCCACTAAAAAGTTTTATGAGTGAAATTTTTGATGTATTTTGCGCCGGAAGGAACGGGAGTGCTTTCGAGGAAATGCAATATAAGCACACATGCATAAACTAGCTGCCCTTGAGCTGCCATAATCATATCAGACACTGCAGTCTCTACGCGTTTGGACGTAAAATGCATTTCATGTTGTGTTGGCTATGTGCTATATTTCATGTGGAATTAATAATATATATATATATATATTAAGTTAAATTCGGACTTCTAAGCTGATTTTTTACATCGCTTGAAAACGACAAAGGCAACTCAATCTCGCTCTGCTCTGGCCGCGAAGCGTTTTCATCTTAGCTTTTCTTGCCATTTGTTTTGTTCTATCTGCCCTCAAACTGACCTTCTAGATGAACGCTCACTCAAGGTAACAGAAGAGATTTAGCAAAGGTAGAAATAAAGCTCCCGACCGAACGATTCCAGTAAAGGTCAGGGATACTCTTTTCCCACGTTAAAAACAATCATGTGAGGATTTCTTGGGAGTCTTTTTGTCAGATTGGAGAAAAGAGAATGTGATGTCACCAGGATTATTTGGATTGGGGAAATTTCAAATATTTACATGATGGATTTCCAATTACCTTCAAATAACTTCCGAGAATAGTGAACATCGGAAATGACGGCATTTACCAGGGACAGTCAAACTGAAATTTCATATTCATGCTATACCTACCGTAGCTCAGCTGTTATATTTAAATCCTAGAGCTCTTTTATGCAACTATGCTATAGAATAAATGAATGATTACATCTCTGTTGCATCTCGAGTGTCTCGGTTTCTGTTTTTCTTTGCTAAACAGAAAGTTACGGCAATAACGAAGCTTGGAAAGACTTTTTAGTGACTTGATCACAAGGCTACCAAACAAAATTCACTTTTCAGTCATCACAAACGGAGACTTTGCACCATGCTGACGTGAAGCATTAGTTAGCCCATTAAATGGAAAGCCGAAGCAGGTGCATTTACTCCTTCCGACACCTCGACTCATAAAACTAATTTGCAGTCCTGTCACTTGACATATTCGGCTCTGAACGGAGCCACGGTTGGGTTTTCAGGGCAGACAGTAAAACGAACGACGCGATTTCTCCGGCAGCCTCAGCCCTAACCTGTCACAAGCGAGTGAGCGTCCTGACGACTTAACAAACTAGCTCACTGTTGTCATTTCTGCACTTTTAATGAAATATGGATGCAGCTGATATCTAATAGATAAGGATATCACAAGCGTGTGCATCCGATAGGCGAGATGAATCGATAGCGATGGAAGGATTCGCTCAAAAACATTCCATTCGGTTGGGGAGTATCGGCTAATTAGATGATCTGATAGCTTGACTTTAACATTTTCCAAAGATTTCTCCTGGTTCTAGTCTTCGGAAATGCAGTTTGACCTTTAAATACTCAATTGAACCTGCAAAGAATGATAAAAAGTCAGTCATGTGGCGAGAAAGACAATGGGATATGTCAGCTGGTTAGAAAGAGGATCATCATTAGTTCCTTGAGGTACGTCAGGAAGATTTGTCCACGGCCCGATAGCCCCGCTGTCGGTAGAGACGGTATCACTGAACAGATGACACCACATTATAGCGGCAAATAGGAGGAATTAATTAACATGATCATATTGTCATCTCAACACGGAAAGTGGGGAAAGAAGAACATTACAGCGGCTTCAGATGGGTAACTCGGTGATGGAGTACCCTTTAAATGTCTGGATTCTTCTATCTCTACTGTCATTTCATAAATGGCGTCGTTTGTCCAATGTGCCATGTATGACAGCAGCGGCGCACCAACACGCCTGCGCCGGCTTCGTTTGCGCGGGGGTCATCCGAGAAGCGTGACATTTAACAAAGTCTTTGTGCAATTTCCGCTAAAGGATGACTTTGTCACCGACGTGGGAGAGGGGGATCCACGCTTCTCGGGTTTGAATTAATATTCAAATGACAACGGCGTGCATCTCTGCTCGTAACAGAATGAGGGCAACTGTGTTTTCAAGAGCTGCCTTCCTAGTTGGAGCCCTGCTGTGGCGGCATACTGCTGTCTGTCTGCTTGTGTTGTTTTTTTATGTTCCTCCGAGTGGAATGTGCTGACGGCCGACTCGAGAAAGAAATATGAACCGGTTGAGCATCTGCACAGTCAGGGTTATGCTAATTGGTTTGCCAAATGAGCCATCCGCTACTTCCAACTATACGTTTTCTCAACTTCTATCCCAGTTGTGTTGGGAAAGGTTGCAATAAAGTTGGGTTTATTGAATCGTCACAAGGGCGATCTAGTCCGTAACCCAAATGGACCTGAAGAGAACTTCAGGTTATCAGAAATGTCGGTCACGTCGATCGCAGACGAGAACAAAACTCGACAGGAGAGATTTTAAAGTGATGACGGCAACAAGATTTTTTGGTTTTCGGAGACTGTGGCACTAATTAGACGAATTCCTCAACAGTCGAGTTGGAGGCTGTAAAAAGATTCAATCTAATGATGCATGGGTGATGATAAAGCTGTAAGTGATCCGTGGTGCTGCACAGAAAACTTAACTTTCAGCTAGTGAGGCTGTTATGTTAGTTAACAGTTGCTAATATGAACTTAATACAGGATGGAGGGAAAAGACAGTGCCCAAGCTGATTTTTACTTCGATGTCTTTTGACTTGGAAATAACAAAAACCCTTGATTCTTAAAATTCCGCACCGTCTCCTAAAGGGTGTCCTGAGTTTAACCTCATCCTAGTGCATTTTGTCAAAATAAGGAACAGAACGCCGTCTTTCAGTACAAATGCTTAAGACTGAAACCCTTCACTTCTAAGCTTCAAATCCTCCCTGAGCAAATACTTCCTTTTATGATATTTCTGCTAGACACTCAAACACATGAGATCCCGGGAGCACAGGGAGGAAGGTATCCATCGTATCGTTATCTCGGGCTCTGCTGCCGCCAATCACTGTCTGTCTGTAAGATCCTACAACATCCAAGGCTCTGACTAACAAGCTGGACGAGTTGGTCGTCCTTGTTAGCTCCAGGTTGGATGCTGCTGAGAGTGGGCTCTCTGGTGCGTCTCGCCAAAGTCGATGAATTCTGCCACCGGCGGGCCTTCCTCTTAACTCCATCGAAAACACGGGGAGGTCCGCCAATGGGTTGTTGGAAGACGGGATGAACTCCTCCACAGAAAGAAATGTACATCTTAATGAGTCATGGAGATTTCTGCAGATCGAGATCCCAGCCTCTTGAGGATTCTCTCTCTTATCTTGTAAATACTTGTTAAACGCTGCACCGCGGGACTGAGAATCTGAATCTTGGAGACTATGTTTGGAACTTCGGCCTCAGTTCCAAACTAACCTGGGATCATGTGTTGATTTCTAATGACTGCTCAGGTTGCCGGAGGTTTTAATTCAGTAGGAGTTAGCTGTTTCTGTTATTGTCGCCTTGGCAAAGACAAATGTCTCCTGAGAATAACAGAAGTCTTGGTTGGTTCAAAGTTGGACTTCCTTCTATCGACAACTAATTTGTACCCTTCTGCAGGCTTAATAAATGGAGGTACTGCAGGAACAGCGCTGCATTACATTATCACCCAGTGTTTGACAAAACACTGAGGTTGGAGGGTTGATTCATTAATCAACTGAGATCGCTAATAATACCAGACTTGTGCTAATCGTGGTAACTGCTAAAGCACAAGCAGGAGCGTGTCAGCACCACATAGAACACACTGAATGTCTCGTGTGTTGATTCTGAAGTGTCAGCAGCTGAGAATTCAAACGTGCTAATGAACGTTGAATCTACGACAAACCACACTGAGACTTAAACACAACAGGCGCCTCAGAAGAACATTTGAGGTGCCAACACCAAACCACCAGTCTTCCTGAGTCGGAGATCATCCAAGATTAAGACGTAAACCACAATGTCGTCTGTTAAGACGGTTTCAAGAGCACGATGCCAACGCTAGATTCAAGAACACGGAATAAGCTGATCCCGGCTGGTGATCGGGGCCAGCCATCGGTGGCGATTGCAAAGTTTGCCTGTGACATATTGATTTAACGAGATGGCATTTAAAAGTAATGAAAAATTAGCTCAGACAGGCACAATCACTTCTTCATGCTCAGATTGTAATATATTTTATGATGTCATGGACATCATAATAAAAATGGAATTAATGATATCTAAAATAATCACACCATCAAAGCACATATGCAAAACATTAAAACACAAGTGTGTTTGCTGTGAAGGAAAAGGTCACTTTTCTGCATGTGATGTGTTTGCACCTTAATAATGGAGTCATGATGTTCTGAAGTGATAATAAGGCCAAAAAAAGATGCTAGTGCACTCTCCGTGTCTGGAGGTGTTCATTGGGGAGGAGAGCAAAGACAACCAAAGAAATACAGGTGAAGCATTGGTTAGCATTGCTGCTAAAGATATGGATAATATCTTCCCTTTCATCTGTAGATCTGCCTATCCATCTACATTGTTTAGGTGGTATTTATAGACGGATCCAGACTACCTTGAGGTCAAAGTGAAAGGAATCGTCTCTGATCACCTGTTGTCTTTATACGACCCTGGAACACGAGGCTTGGAGAATATCTGGAGCCTCTTCTTGCATTGATGAAAAATTGATTCACAATTTCAAAAACTACAGTGTTCTGCGTTGACGCAATCAGCCGGCGTGTGTAGATGAGGTTTCACAGCGAGACCGTGGGAGCTCTAATGTCAGCAGCCTGCTGAGCCATCTACAGGGCTCGACGCTGAGCCGAGATCGCCCCCAACAAATTACGCATTAATTTACGAACCGCTTATCTCAATGTGACCACAACTCATGGTATCCCATTATTAGAACTATAAACAAATGAGATTCCAAATGGAGATGGAGCGCCACGTCTAGGATCATTTTTCAACGCTGCCTGACCCACAGGGCTCCTCCACCCACACATTAGGGCTGGTCATTGATTATATCTAAGCATTCATTATAAGCATGTCATTATACGGCATGAGAAGTCCCCGAAGCGAGATGTTTATCACGCGTCGTGTCACCGAGTCGTGCTGATTTTGCTGGAGTGAAGGCGGTTTAAAGAAACACAGCCTGTAATTGTGTTGTTGGACTTCAGTTGGAGTTGGGTGGAGAGGTTGGTGTTCCGGGTCGGTTTAAATGTGATGTTTTAGTACTCAGGTCCAGACGAGGACGATCAAGTAAGAACAGAGTAAGAACATCAATGTAAAAAAAAAAAAAAACGTCGTATAAATGTGCATCCTGTCTGTAATGCAATGCAACGTCTGCGCCAGGAATTCACACTCAGCTGAGGCGTTTCCCCAAATACCAATTATTTTGGCTTTTCTGGTTCTCTTTCATTGTTTGTCCTCTGGGTGTTCATGCTAACACTCTGACAGCCGAGCTGCCAAGAGTACAGAAATCATATTTTTCTTGGGTTAATTATGTAAGATTTATGTGGCGTCATGGAAATGCTGGCAGATTTTGAATGCCTCAGGATCCAATTTGGCGCCACACATGCAGATCGCTTCGGAAAACAAACGTGTCTCCATGCATCTTCACGGTTTGTTTGCACGTCGGATCTGTTGCTCCAGGTGACGCCACGCGTCGGAATCAGCTGCAGCGCGGATGTAATGAATGGCGACGTAGTCAAGCATCTATAATCCTTTGTTCACGTTTGTATTTGGTGCAAATCAATGAGGCCACCTGGAGACGACCTGGATTGTGGCTCAAGTTGGACCAAAGCTAACCTCGACCAATGGGCACAGAAAACACACCAAAGTAATCCGCAATAAATTATCTGCAACGCCGTGGTTTTGGTGGAGAAACTTTCCAGATTGCTCGAGTGTTCTCCGAGTGTTCAACCTCTCAGTTTTAAGTCTTTAAAAGTGGGCTGGGAGTGTTAGCATGCGTTCACATCCTCCGGATTCATTAGCATGCCTTTCACCACGCCGGACTGTCATAGAAACCACCTTCTAATTGAAAAGAAAAAGTTCTCTTCCGGTCGTGGAGAACGTTTAAGTCGCTGTAATTGCGACTTGTTTGGAAGGGCAAATTGTTTACCCTGATTTAATTCAGTTTGGACTTTATTTTTTCTTTTATATCAGCTTCTCAATGATACCAGCCCTGCGGGACTCTGATGAATATTTCAGGAACACATTCTTATGCCGCTCTGACTCTCGGCTTCACAATGAATACAAATTAACAGAGTGTGAGATTCTGCTGCCTACTCAAACTTATGAAATCAGGACTTTCACAGGAGCGTGCTTCGTCCATCTGTTCTACCTTTTTCTTCACTGCTGAATTGAAGATGAGGAGTTCAGGGATTGACAAAGGGAAAAAAAAACTCCTTTTGGGATTCCTTCTTGTGGGGGGGTGGGTTAGGCTGAATGATCTCAACCAGAAAGTTAGTTGCTTTGCCTTGGGTGGTAAACAGAGTGGTTTATTATAGGTAGGATAGGAGGGGAGGGTGTAGCCAGGTAGCACTTACTGATGCTACTAGCTGTCTTGACAAGTCAGCGAGCATACATAGGGTTCAGTACTCCTCCCCCCCACCTCCACATCTATCCTTCACTACTGGGATACCTCACAGATGCACCCTGGGAGGTGGGAGGCACGGACTCTGACAGGTCATCCGTTATGTGGATTCCCAGGAGTCTCTTCTCTTGCCACCTCTTCCCAGGTCTGCTATGGCCTCGTTAGTTACTGCCCCGTTCAGAACCAGATTCTACCCTCTATCTCCTCATTGGTTGATATCAGACCCACTGTAGGGGCGTGGCCAACAGCGATCACTCAGAAGGCACATTTTTACAACATAGTACCGGCAATGCTACCTCAATGACCTTAACTTTACATCTAGTGCAAAGATCTAGGTCCATCAAACTAGGGTCAAGACTGTTAGCATGCTTGTACTTCCGGTTTCTGAGAAATGCTAGTTATTCTGGGGTGTTTCCTTCATTTGTCCAGTAGTACAAACAGGGGAACCGGTGTTTTCCATGAGCTCCATTTCAGCTCTTTTAGCAGTGCTCAAAGCAGATAAGTGATGAGAGTGGGGCCCCGTTCTATCTGTCGGGGTCACATTGTCTCATTAATTGCTAAGACTTATCGCTGTACATGTGTGAAGCAGCTGGGGGCCATTACGATTTGGTTGGTAATAACACCCCGAAGGGCTCGGCGTTGCGTTACAGCCTTGTGTGCGCGAGAACTCGTGTACGCAGTTGTCTGTCAGCAGCGTTGGAGGTAGTTCAAATCTTTCCCTTCCCTCTCTCTTATCGGCAAACGCAACAAGGCAGGTGACTCATTAACATTCCCTCGCCGCCACGGGATTAACAGCTTTGCAGGTGGAGAAAAACGTGCCGTAATCAAATTATCCCAATGACCCCGTAGCTCTGTTTCGACCTTCACGGCACAATTTGGTGCAATTACACGAAGCGAGTTGTGCCTGAAACCATTTCATATCAGAGGGAGCTGGGGAGCAAGACGGACGTGAAAGGAGGCGAACAGAAACGTCTAAATGGGAACTTAATTAAAATTGACCCCTTAAAGATGTATTTTATTTCCAGTCAGTCGAGTCATGGCGCCGTGAAATAGGAATATGATATCTGTTTGTTTTATCCCCTCACAGCTACACAAACACGGTTTATTCTGGGGTCCTACCCCTCGGCCTTACCCTCCATTCAGGGTAACGTGTCCCATTTCTTTGGGGGTTTTAGCGGTGGTGGTTATCGATCCATCCGGATGGACCACCAAAAGAAGCATTGTTTCTCAAAAAGGGGTAGAAAAGAAATCCAAGAAGGCTTTGCCAACAGACACCTTATCCTGTCTTCTCATGCAGTTCTTGGCCAACAATCTGTCCTGTCCATCGGAACTGGGATCGGGTTTGAGCCTCGTATTTTTCTTCTTCTGCTCACCTTCTGTATTTATTGCATTATTTTTCCCTTCGAGGCTTCAGGCAGCAACGAGTCAAACAACAAGGAAGCAACCTACAAGCTTTCCTGTCGACTTGTCCTCGTGTCGCAAACAATTAGAGGTGTTGCTTCCAGTCAAGATAACAAGGCCCAGTGTCACCAAGAGGAAGCTGTCCTCTGTTTCCACACAGTCTGTCTCCTCTTTAATCAAGCATCTAATTCATCCATACTTCACAGCAAATTATCAAAAAGGTGTTTGTGTTTTCCATAATGTGATTGCTTTGTGTTACTCCTGGCGCTCGCTGAAATTTAAGAAACACTCCTGCGAGTCTCTCATCATTTGCGAGGAGCTCGCCGGTTGGCCTCCAGGTAATTAGTGTTGGGCCTGGTGGGGGAAGCCAGCGTGGGCCTCCATCAGCAGACGGGATAAACATTGACTTAGTCATACCCACTCCGCCGCACAGTTAATTAAAGTGTGGACTGTTTGTTTTTCTTCGGGTTGCCAACTTGAATTTGATGCCCTGCATTAATCAACGCCCACCGTGCCAGAAACCGCCCTCGCCCTCTTCGATGATGGGCTCACGTTGCGGTAATTGCGTCGCGGATTTAAACCTTTGTTTAGGGCTAGAAATGAGAGATGGGAGGGACGAGAAATCAACAACCTCAACCCCATTAGGAGGAACGATACTGAAACAAGACAAGACGTCCATGCATTCGCCGTCATACCGTTAGGATCGGACCGATCGGACGGTTTCCCATGGTGACCAACTTCCAACCTCAGAAGACCTTAAAACATATTTATTGGGGTTTAATGATTTTTTTCCACACTGCATGTCCTTTGAGAGGGTATTGGGTGAACAGCAGGGTTGAACTTTACATTTTGACCTTTAAGGCAACTGGCAAAAAAACCTCCAGAAATGCTAACTGGGGTAGAAATCCTCCCCCAGGACGGACAGACATGTATGTTGATGGTTTGTAGGCTCATAAAGGATCTTTCACGAGTCCATAATGGAAGAAATGTGTTAATTTATACACCTATGTGGTACTAACGTCTAATTAAACAATTAGGTTTATCTGCATTCATTTAATTACTTCCTGTAATTGTTTATTTACAAGATTGCATCATTTAATGGAGCCAAAATTCAAACGTTCAAAGCAGTCGACGCTTGTAAAAAGTTAAAAATGCACAAAGATCCCATTTAACCCCCGGTATTAATAAGTGATCTGTGTCTGGAGGTGATCTGGTTTACGCTTCTGCACCGCTTCATGCAATATATTTTATTTAGAAGCAAACAAGACGGCTGAAATAATCGTGATTGAAAATCTGCTAAAGGTGTTATTGCACAGAATTACATGAGAAATAACAGAATAAAAATAAAGTAGGAAACTTGGTAGAAATGCACGCCTCGATTTTTGCGTTTAGATCGATATTTTCCTCGATCCGGTTTGCGTGTAAACAGCGGTGGCGTTTGTGTTTGCAGATGCCCCGGATGTCAAATTCCTCAGGCGCTGCTGCGATGTCAGGTTCCACCAGTGATGTTTACATCCTGTCTACAAAGACGCCCGCCGAGTGCATCCTGTTTGTTCTCCACTCGTGTCGAGACAGGAAGGTGAAGGCCTGACACAAGCGGGGCTATTTAACCCCTGAAAATCTGCATTAATATTAAATGGAGCTCCAGGGCAAAAAAAAAAAAAAGAAAGAAAAAAGCCCCGGTGGAGTAGATGAGGAGAGGGCATCGGTACAAAAGCGACCAGGCAGCCGAAGCGAGACGTTCGCTTCTCATCAAACTGCGTTTGCCGCTGCCGGGTAATTGAGTTGCATCGCTGTCACAGCGAGACTCATCAGCCGCTCATTATTCCACCTGCTGCCAGAGGAGGAAGCAGCGGCATCGTCATCATCATCCGAGTTCCTGTGTGGTCATTATAACGGCGGCGTACCTGGAGTCAGATGGGAGAAACATGTTCGACAGGAATGCGACATATCTTTTCTTGCGGTGTTGAGTCGAGGCTTTCTTCTTTGTTTTAAATCTTCAGACATCCGTCGCCCTCGTGCATCCCAAATCACAAACCAACTTTTCAATTTTAGAAATATACGGCGCGCCTTCGGCAGATTGAAGCGCAGGAAAAAAAAATCAAAAAGATGGAAGACGGGAGATCAAGAGACCTTTGCAGCGCAAACCCTCCGGAATCTGGGCGTGCCATCCGGAGAGCCCCTCAGATAAACATCTGAATATCATTACATAAGAGTTAAATATGATTGCGGCGTCGTAACATCAGAACCGGGCGACTCTCTGGCGTATTTAAAAGGAGGGCGTGGCACGTTTACAACCATTAAGATATGCGCGGAGCAGACAGATGCTCTGGCAATCTGCCTACATGAGGAATGAGCCTTCCTACGCCCCAGCAAACACGAGACGCCTGCCAAGACCTGCAGATCGCGTCTACGTTGAGTTAGTTGGTCCGGATCCACGCGGCCATCTCTGCATCACATGCAAATCAGCTTCGGCCTTCTGGCTGTCAACGCAATCAGCTCGATATTCGCACGACTGACGCCGTCTTCTTGGAAAGACCGTCGCCTGAGATCGCCCAGTTTTGATGCACCTTCAAAAGTTCCTGATCCTGATGCAGATTCTGATGCAAGGAGTCCAGTTTCCAGAGTAACGGAGTAAGAAATGCCTTCTGGATCATGTCGGTCCACCCCCGCCCTCCAAGAAACGTACCCCCCCCTACCCCTTCCAACCTCCTCATCCCCTTTAGTCATGCGTCACATCCCTCCCTCTGCAGGATGATTCATTTTTCATTTGATCTGGACACTGGAAGCAGAGCTTACATCCCGAGAGAAATTGCCGTCCGTCCCATCAAAGACCTCCATCTCGCTGGCACTCTCCGAAATGGGGGGCGGGGGGGTTGGGGATGCATCCATTTTCCAGCATCGCTAATTTATGCCGCCGCTCACAATTGGGACTGAAGTGCTGCGTGAGTGATGCCTCATATCGGATTCTTTGTCAAAAGCCATCAGCACTTTATTTTCTGATATTCCCTGCAATGTTCACTTTTCCATTGGGGGGTGGACGCCGGGTCAGGCGTTTGGCAGGCTCTACCTCGAGGTCCATTAGGGAGCTTGATGTGGAGATAATATAAGACTTGTGGACAGAATGTGTGTCACTATGCAATCAGACTCGTGTCTCACGCTTCGTCTTTGACACGAAAAGTCGAACTGCCTTATTTGTAAAATAAAAATAAATAAAAAAACCCCAGGGGAGTGACGGCTGGAGGAGGTGGGGTGGGGGTAACGTTTTGATACCAAACCGCCAGACTCAGATCAGTCATAGAATAACATCATCAAACATTCAATCATGCTTGAATGTATTTTTAATATTGAATGTCAAGAGTTATGATAAGAAGCGAGCGGGATCTCCATTTGCGGTGTTGACTGCCAGGGAATTCAGGTAATGGATATGAAAGTCTACACAGGGGAAATATACCCACATCCAAAACCCAATACTGGAGTCTCTTCCTCTTTCTTCCTCTCTCAATACATTAATAATATCATTACTCATACAGGGTCAGAAAAGATCCCACATACTGGACCAGACTCCACCCCCTCCTGCGAGGATCCCTCGCCTCCGGCCACGTTATCCCCGAGACAAGCAGCCAGCCACCTGCAGGATTTCTACCTTGATCAAATGCAGGACAGGCCGCTTTGATACCCCCTATCTCCGCACCACTCCGACTATCCACCCCCGTTTCATTGCTACCGATGATACCAGATGACTCAAGGTCCCCAGAGAGAAAGAAAAAAAGGAAGGCGAGAGGAGAAATTACCTTTTCGGAATGCCAAAAACCAAAGGTTGTGTCGTCGGTCCGACCCGCGAGCTAAATAAGATAATGGGGAGTGATCGCTGGAGTGGCAGGAGAGGAAGTAGGCCCCATTTACCTAGCACACACCGGCACATTAAAGAAAAGGGTCCATTATTCCGCACAACTTCCCCACAGACTTCTGAACACACCACCTTCCCATTATCCGGGCGAGCCAGGAGAAGACATCCTGTTAAGCACTCTTCGTTCCGCCGGGAGCCGCCTCTTCCGTCAGCGATGATCAAAAGGTGTTGTCGGGAGTGACAAAGGACAAATGTGGAGGAAAAAATCCTACGATAGACCAGGAAGCACGGAAAGGAAAGATGTCGGAGTCTTCCGTTTGATGGTGCAATGGTGAAAAGAAGTCACATCTTTTAAGGTCCCGTTTGTGGTCCGAAAACGCATGTTTTACAATCAATATCAATGAATTCATTGGTTAAAGTTATTCTATAGTTAAATTTGTGCAAAATTATGTCCAGGTTTAAGTAGACGTAAAGTTAGACTCTACAGAACACATAGGAGATATAATGGAAATCTACTTGTAGATATAAATGACAGATGAGCCTCTCATCCACTCTCCAAACATCAGCTACGTGTTAAGAGGAATCTTATGCAAATGAATCCAACTGAAGTGTTTCTCTGGCAACAGAAAAACTTCACATTTCTACTCTAAAAAATAAAAACAGGGAACCAGCTTCCAGAGGCTCATCTAAAGAAGGGGTTTAAAAAGGGATTGAAAGAAAGCTTTCTAGTCAACAAAGCACTATTCCTATGATTAGGACTTCCCTTGAAACTGGTCTCAAAGTCTGTCTTTCTCGCCGTTTTCTTGGCTCGTCTATATTTTCTAAAAATAAATTGGGTTCAATACATTTTGGTCTCTTAGCCAATGTTTCTGCTTCTGATTTTGCTTCAGCAAAATTATCGTAGACATCTCAAAACAAAGTAGAAGAGGGCTGGAAGTTGTAACCGAGATGTGACGGAACCGGTTGAGTGTCGCAAAAAAAAAAAAAAAAACGCACTACTTTTTAGCCAAAACTTAAAATGAAGTGAGGCAGGTAAACCCTTTCCTCGTGGTTCCTAAGGTAACTGAACAATCTCCATCATCTCCATCCATACGATTGGCTCATCGTCAGAGCAGAACTAGCATGTTTTCCAATGGTGTAAGCATTAATATCCTTTTGGCTAACCTGGACATCCTTTCTAATCACATGCCCATTTGTATTTCTTGTTTTTGGCCGTGCTGTTGAGTTTATCGAGCTCCAGGACTACCTGCGCTGAATTCAAAACCCAATCCTTCAACGTGCGAAACTTAAATCTTAGGAAATGACTGCCGGATCCTCTCCCCGCTACCAGGGAGTGGGCAGTCCGTGGAGGCGAGGGAAAAGGTAAGGCAGAGCTTTCCTGCGGGATCGGCGGCGTCTCAACACGGTGACCTCAAAGCAAGGTTGACGGGCGACGCGGGATCAAATGGAATCGACAAGAAAAGAAACCGCGGATAGAGGAGCTGAGGAAGAGGCGAAGGTATCAAGAGCTCCAAGAGAGTCTCCGTCCGGCACGTGGAGGTCATCCGGCGGTTGTCGCTGAAACGAGAGGGAAATGAAGACGCGGAGCGAGGGAGGACGTGACAGGATGAGGTCTACGCAGGTGACAAGCTGCCACGGCGGAACGGCGTTCCCATGATGCTCCGCGGGGCGAGAGGCCTCGTCTGACACCGCGGCAGCGATACAGGAGCTGACAGGATGTGGGGGAGGTTGCTGCTAAGGATGAGTCCAATAACTCCGACATGACACTTCCAAAAGCTAATTTAGCGCTGCTGCGAGATGATATGTCAGCTTCTTGCACCTCACTGTGCCGCTTCAATTAGAGACACGGCTTTAATTACACTTCCGTACAAGACGGATTGGCAAAGTGCGGAAGATATTGCGGTATTTCGCCTCCCGAGCTGAAGTGTCCGACCTCTAAGTTTGTTTGCTGATTGGTCGACGTTTCACAAACAAAATTAAGGTCACATCGTGAAAATGCGACCATTTCATCTTCCTCCTTGGGGGTGTACGGCACCACTGTCACCTCATCTCAAGCGCCGTAATGAGCTCAGGTCATCGGGAAGGGGGTGCGGAATCAACACCCCCCCCCCCAAAGAAAACCTCATTAACTGGGCTTCAACCCCAGCAACAACCGTGGCCTCTGCGCCCCACGCCTAACCGGAGGTGGCAAGGACTCACCCCCCCACCCCCGTAATTAATGTAGCCATTAGCGCTGCACGCCGGGCGCTCCTGCTGACACGGTTCCCACAAAGTGTTTAATAATTACGCTTCTATTATAACCTACTGATGCAAACACAGCTTTAAGGCTGGAAAAGATGGCGATCAACAAAAGGATTAGTTACCGACGCCACTTTATTAAACCTTTGCCAAAAAGACCAAAACTCTCATTTATGAGAAGTTCTGAAAACCGATTCCTGTTTCTATGGTCACTTCCTGTCTTCCATTCTGAGCTGAAAACTGGAAACTTCAACCCTACAGAAGTGCCTGTCTTGTCATAATGGAGTATCTTTCATTCCAGTTCATGTTTTATTCGCCTTAAAAAGTGATCTGAGCCTCTAAAACGAAGCCAAAATGCTCAAAAAACAGACTATTTTGAGTCTCTTTGGCTTCTTCTTCTTCTTCTCTTTGTGCGTGGTTATCTTCCAGCACAGGAACCGGTTTCAAGATTCCTTCTCTGCTCCCTTTGGTAGAAACGATTTGTGAATAGAACCGATTCTCTTGGGAAATATCGAAGTGTTTAGGAAATAAATCTTATTAAGCAAATAAAACCGCATTTGGAAAATCTAAGCGGATCGTCAAGACGCCTTCTCGTACCTTGGTTTACCTTAAAGCATGTCTGTCATTGATAGATAATGTTCTTTCACCACCCGGCTAACGGTGTGAAAAAGTGGCACCAAGAACACATGAGACCAGATTCTTCACGCCTTTCTTCTCCTGCAGCTCGCCGCTTCTTCACAGATGGAGTTAAATTATGCAGCACAAACTGTCTGGGTATAATGTTCAGGGAGCGAGGGGGTGTTGGGAGCCCTCGTTCGCCTCCGTGATGGGAGGGCGAGTCCCGCTTTGCAGCTGGGCTAGAAAATCATCTTGGAAATGTATTTGACACAGTGATAAACTAAATTTACCACACCATCTACTGCGAAGAGAAAAAAAAAAATTTTCCCATGAGCACGTGGAGCACAACCTCCACCCGCCTCCTCCCGCTTCCTGCTAACACGAGCTTTTTCTAGATTAGCACATTATTTCTTGACAATTCCTATTCCGCAAAATGGTCCCTAAGAGGATGTGAATGTTTGGAATTTTAAGCATGATACAGATTTTTGATCGTTGACGACGCGTTTTTCTGAGCGTTCACATTTAGCTCCTAAATGTCATGTTCCTCTGATTGAGTCACGGTGGCGATGGCGAGCGATAACGGCGCCGTCTCAGTCCCCTGGAGCAGATTTGCATTCTAATAGGATGACGACTTCCTGTCTCCACTCTGCTCTTTTTTTTTTTTTTTTACTTTTTAAGACAGGCAACAAATTGCATTTCAGTCGAGACAAAACAAGTCGTTGACGTTTTATTTCATACTTCGCTGGAGGCTCCCCGAGACAAGCCCGGAAACCTCTGTGTGACATCCACAGTGGGTGGGGGCGGGGCGGGGAAGTATCCTGTCATCTGTAGAGAAAAAAAAAAGATAGTCCGTGTCCGTTACTGTCGGCAGTTAAATCCATGCGTGGTTTCGCTTATTACTGCAGTGGATAAAGTGTCCCGCGAGGAAATCGTGAGATACAGGTGGAAAAGGGACACCAGCCTTCACGACGGTAACATAGCAACCGCCCCCGGCTCCCATCCTCCAACCGGAAGCCGCGCAGGTCTGTCGCCGCTATCCGAAATCAGCGACATTGTTTGTTAGCATCATTGATGATGCATAGAATAGAGTAAAATGACTGCCATGTCTAGACTGTTTGCTATGCGTCTAGAGCTCTTTGCCGAGATAGGCTTCAGCAACCCCTGTGACCCACGAATGCGGAAAAATGGTTCATAAAATGAGTGAATGTTCGCCATTTTTGGATTTTGTATCAAATTGCACATTTATTCCCGATATCTGGATAATCGGATGATTAGGTTTCTTTTCTGTTTTTCACGATGTTGAAAAAATTGTTTAAACCCGCTGGACCCAGATTGTGATCAACAACGTGATGCGTTCGAGGCCCAAGGTCAATTCCTTCCCCGGAATATTACAAAACTGGGTTCACGTATCCTGCAGACAATCCTCGGAATCTTCCGGGACACCGGCCAAGTATCGGCGTTTGTCCCGAAGTTACCTTGAAGGCGTCTTCCCGGGACGCCGCCACCACCACCGCGTCCTCACCTGTCCTCTTGTGCTGCGGCGTGGAGTTATTATCCATCATGCATTCTGCTCCCGTCACCGCCGCCTCAGCACCCCACCTGCGCACTCTGATCTCCTCAGGCCTCGCGGGTGATTTGCATTAATCATTCCCGCCCTCATTTGCTGCATCCTCTGCTTTTGCAACAGCAAATCTCATGCTAGTCAGCTATTCCCACTCAGCCTTGTGTCGGGGGGTATCGGCGATTACGGAGTCCGGGCGGGTCGTTACTTAACGTCTCTTTTGGGGCGGTATGGAGAGCGATAAATAGCGGCTAATTCTGCTAGCCGGTTGAGTTTTTCATTGCTAATTAACAGCCAATCAGCTCCAGCTGCTGCAGAACACATGGGATTAAAGCATAGCTGTTTGTTGGAGGTGATTTGTCTTTATGAGCATTGATCTATTTTACCGTAATTAAAGCGCTGTCATTTAGCATCGTAAACAGCTGAGGAATTACCACAAAGAATGATTATGGATGAATCATTGTGTGAGGATGAGAAACCCATCAAAAGAACCGATGATCACCCCTCAACACGAAGGGTTCACCTCCCGTTAGCGTCGCATCAGGTGGACAAATTTGGAATTTCCGCAGGGAATTATAGATCGATCGCTCAAAGTGTCCCGGTTTTGGGGAATTTGTTCGTAAATGTTTTGTTTTATTCATCGGAAATTGCGACTTAAAATAAGTGATGGACGGCAAAACATCCGGTGAGCACGTCTGTTCGCTAATTATTGTTTGGAAACTTCTATTTCAGATAGCGCCGCCCTTGTGTCTGATTTTATATTGCATGCTATAAATACATGATAATAACCATGGCTGTCCGTTTGGCGAATCAGGAGCACAAAAATTTGAATTTTAGTTTAATTTTCTGCTCCTGCTTTTTTTATTTCATCTCAGATGCGAGTCGAACACGCGAAGCGTCACACCATCACACCTGTCCCGTTGTTCATCTCTCCAGCTGTTGTTTTGGTGATGCTAATACCTCCTCCGCGGAGAGGTGGAACAACAACAACAACAACAACTCGTTCTTCCTCCATTCCTAATAATACACAGAACAATGAGGTGCAATAAATCTGTCAAGAGGCACCGGAATAATTTTGGCAAACAAAAATGTCGTTGGTAGAGGAAAATAACCAACTTTCTATGTTTTTAAATAAATAAAAAAGCACCTGCTAATACTTTTTTTTAGTAAAGGGTCATGTGAGACATGGCTGACCCCTGATTGGTCGATAATTTCTGCGTCATTCTGGATGTACGGAATGCCCTGCTGAGCGCCGATCGATAGCCGCCATATCTTAACAGCTAAGGCGACTTTAGCGGCCGCTTGGCGGGAGGTGCCAATGTTCCCGCCTTAATGACAGATGTGGCGTTGCTATGACGACCAGTGAAAACACCTTCCTCTTCTTTTTTTGCTTCTTTTGCCCCCTTCTTCCTTTCCCATCTATCCCATTCACTCGTATTCTGTTCGATGATTCCTTAATATTCCGCTCTGTCGTGGAATTAGTCGACGGTTAGCCGCGGCGCAAACACAAAACAGAGCATGAATAAATAATAATAAAAAGCTGCAGAATCAACGAGCCGCACAGAGAAGACGCCGGCGACTCTCGCCCAGATCGTTCCGTTTCTGCTGGTATTTACAAAAAGCTTCCAAAGACCACACTATGAGCCCAATTACGGTTAGCCTGTTAAACCCTTCGCCATTGATTTGCTTCCAGGCCCGCCGTGCCAGGCCTGCTGAGCCGGAATCCGTTCCCCCCCCTCCCCGAAAACACTCTGAAATGGAAAGCCTCGTTTCGGCCTCTGCACCAAATTAGATTGCGTCCTTGTGTCAAGGGGAGCCGTTTGTTTTTTTCCCGTGGAGTTTCTCTTTGCGGAGAGGTCGCCCGATCGGGCGAGCCGCGGCCTTTTGTCACACGTTATTTATGGGTATTCCACCACGGATGGGCGCGGCAGAGCCCCGGCTTTACAGTTTATATAAGGATACGAGGCTGCTAACTCTGCCAAATGGCATTTCAGCATAGGTCAGAATGCGAGCGAGTCTGCCAGACCATAATAATGTTACTGTAAGGAAAGAAAATACAAGGAAGCACACAAAAGAGGAAGTCAGGAATGAGAGCGGAAATGGGAAACGCGTTACGAATGCTGACGGGAGGCTTTCCAAGACGACCGACGACAGCATGAGTGATGACTGCATTATTGGGCGATCAACGGCCGTCCCAATCTGACCGCCGTAATGGTATGCTTCCTCGACAGATTTTTGTCAGGCGTGAAATACGTCCGACGATGCTGCAGCTGCACCAAGGAGGAGGAGGAAGAAGAAGAAGTGGTGGATCCTGAGGTCTAGGGTGTCCCAGGCAAAATCTAGGAAACTATGAATGTGGACTCCCCCCCTGGTTTACTGCTTTTGGGTCCAAACCACGCCCATGACAATCAAGGCATCCCCAGAAAAACAAAAGCTAATGCTAACATGAAATATCCACTAATGGAGACGGCATCCTTTGGGTAGCGTTTATATCTTGAAGACTTTCAATCGTCGCCGTTGCGGCTCCTCGCCTGAAGAGGCGCCAAGAAGGGGAAAATGGAAAATTAATTAGTTAATTTCCCTCGAATTGAAAATCGTTAACGATGGAATGAGATATTTTTATCTAGTTGAGGTAACTAAAGAAAAAAACTAGGAGCTCAGCAACCGCAGACGACATTAAACCGTTGCCTCGTCAGTCTTCCTGCTGGACCCAAAGGCCGGGCGGTGGCCTTCATCCTGCAGGCAGGGGTCAAAAAACAACTCCCAACATCTTCCCAGCCCTTGACCCCCAAGCCGTCGCCAAACGCCTCCCCATCGCCCGGAGTGGCCTGATCTTGGAGGCGGGATGGCGAGGGCGGGGGAGAGATAGGGAGGTAAACCATATTGCGCTGCATGTTGGGCCGGCGATAAAGGTCATAAATCCTACACGCCAGTCAGCGTGTGATAACAGGTTACAGTGAGGGGGGGGGTAAAAAAATGAGTTCAAGAGGCTCGGAGAGTAAAGATAATGATTCCTGATAAGGTGGGAATGGGGAAAGGGTAAGTTGATAAGCGTGGCGGGGTGATGGAACGCCGTCGACACTGATATTCCCTGCATGGACAAAGACTTCCAACCAGGAAGCGGCTCTTTAACTGTTAACATCAAGACTCCAACGCGCCGCTTCCTCACGTCACCTCACAGCGTCTTCAGAGTGTTCCTTTAATATTTCATGAGCTGCTGTTTGGCAGGAAAAGAAAGGGATTAAATGTGCAGCAGAGGAAACATTTACTGATAGGAAGTCAAAGGGAAAAAGGTCAGAGTGCAAACACCATGTAAAAAAATAAGAATGCCGTGACCCTAAAAGAGTCTGAAACGCAAGAAAAGCCTGGAGATCTGGAAGAGTCAGACATTTGCGGAGGTTTCTAAAAACAACCAGCTCAACTTTTCTCGGATTACCTTCACTTACAAACAGCTAAAAGGCAAATCTGTTCCTCAAACCCTCCCTCTTTAATCATTTTCATGCACATTGAAACAGAAACCAGATGAGGAATAGCGCTCACAGCGCCACAACCTTCAGTCTGTTTCGTAGTCTCGTTTAGCTCAACATTTTCTGTTCGCGATTGAAACGAAGACTCTGTCAACGCCCATTACGAGGTTCGTAGGGTTGACTTCGGAAGGAATTTCGTGGAATCACTCAAAGGTTTCAGGGGGTTCTATTTCCCGCCTTCCCGTCTTTAATTTGACCTTTATTTTGGCGACACACTTTGACTCTTAGTAAAGGTAAACACCCGACTGTGAAGGTAATTTATTCCTATTTCTGAACCTTTTTTCTGTCTAGTGTTCCCAGCAAGGAGAGAAATGTTGAACAAGCTTTCAGACATATTTTCCTTCCAGCCATGCACCACATGGTCGGAGTACTTCTCCACTCCCACGTTCTCCTAAATGGTACAATAGAAAAATAAGAAAAAAAACACTCTTCAAATACTGAAAGAAATTCTTTCAGAGTCTGCGAAGAACTTAAAAAACAAAAGCTGGAAATAATCGAACTGCATGTGAAGTTAAATACATATTATAAGGGTCACA
Organism: Antennarius striatus; assembly: GCF_040054535.1. Taxonomy (NCBI): domain Eukaryota; kingdom Metazoa; phylum Chordata; class Actinopteri; order Lophiiformes; family Antennariidae; genus Antennarius; species Antennarius striatus. The sequence continues at coordinate 1,481,870 of NC_090795.1, read as the reverse complement.
TTCCTGCAGGGGGAAGGGGAAGGAAAAGGTCAATTGTTCTTGGCGTTGGATCAAAATCAATTTCCTGCACAGGCTAACCGGTGGTTGACGTGGCGACCCGTCTCTCACATGCATTATTTATCGATGAGATCCCGAAACGATGAGGAAAAAAATCAATCCGGCGTTTAATGAAATAAAATCAGGACACGTTTAATTGTCATTCCACTGAGGCGTCGGGATTCTCCCTTCCGTTTCCTCCGATCAACCCGCCCCGCCGCCATCGCCACCACCACTGCCAGACCCGGTGCGGTGCGTTTAAGTCAGCCGGTGGGCTTCATCAATCACAACCCGGTCGTAATCAAACGGCAGAATTATGAAAAATGGAGGCTGTCAGAAGAAGTTGACTCGGCGTGCAGGATGCTGCTGAGTGTCAGGATGAGAGACCACTTCCACTCTATCAAAGCCGTTTCCCCTTAGATTTTAGGACTCAATGCGAGATTAAATTACTGGTTAAAATGCAAATGTCCTCGCCGCGCATCCCCAACACACCCCTATCAGCACCGATCCCCGTGTGAGCGACAGAAGAATTCCATCCAGAGAGGATGGAGAGTAATAAACAACTTTACCTCCAGCCCAGCCTTGTTCAGACCACAACTATAAATCACTTCTACTCTTTTTTTTTTTTTTCATTTTTACTTCACGGCACCCTTAATCTGCCTCTTTCGTCAGTCTGCTGAGCTAAGCTTATTTATGAGTTAAAACCCAGTCCCCGCAATGAAATTAGCATGGCCTAATCTCATAAATGTAATGATTTTTCAAACCTACAGTGCAGACATCAGGGATGGGCAATTAAGCTTAAAAACATTCCCTTCATTAATTAGTTTAATGCGATGCTAGCTCCTCACTCGGGACACATGCTTAGATTTATTAACACGGTTTATTCCGCACCATGCAGAAAGAAAGCGTTAAATCCGAGCCGTAGAAGTGTTTTGTAGTGCGATCACACCGACTGTACGATCTGATCCGCGGAGGGAAAGTTAACTTTGTTTGGTTTGATCGACTCAAGTCAATTTAGCACCTCGGCGACACAAAGGAAACTTAATGCCGCGGCTAAAAATGACAAGCAAGAGATTAAAAATCTAAAAGGATCAATAAAATTCAATAACACAGAGGATAAAAAACAATGTTTGGTGATTTAATAAATAAATAAATAAAAAAAAGCTGTTACATTCCTGCAAATCAAATGTAAAAGCGAGATGAGAAATAAAGTTTTAGGCCTTAAATATCTAGATTAATCCCCATTGAACCACCCAGTTTGTTTTCATCCAACACACAAGGGTGGATTAAAATAACCCCGATGACCTCCACGAAAATATGAGAGAAAATCTGAATATACAGAGAAAAAAGGTCGTTTAGAGTCTTGTTGAGTAAAATAACTCAATAATTCTTGTTTTAGCTGCTGTGATTCATTAAAGCAGGACGGACTGTTTCAGCGTCTTCCCGAGTTTGGCAAAACTCCCAAGATAAAAATAGGACATTTTAATTGGAGGAATTAGAATTTCAATCATTTCGAGGCCAGGAGTTTTCCTCCTGATGCTTTGAACTGTCATTTCTAAGTGTTTTTACTTTTTTTTCCATTCGTACATTATTGAAAATGAGATGTACAATAAGAACCCACGGTGTTAGCGTGTGTTGGGTGGGTCGTGTAGGTAGAACTGTGGTACAACAGTTTGTCATCAGCATAAAATTGATTTTTTTAAACTGGAAACTCCATCATGAAAGCAAAAGGGATTAGAACACAGCCTTGAGGAACGCCTAATTCATTATCCTGAGTTTCTGGGGAAATAAAACCAAAAAAATGATGTTTGTAAAGAACATTTCACTGCATTTAAATATATTCATCACTTCAGGAGACTTCTTTTGTCATCTTTGTCGGACAGCAGTGACAACGCATTTTCCTTTGCGCCGCTGCTTTATGCGACTTCAATTGCCCCTTGGGGACAAATAAAGTTTTCTTTTAATTGAATTGATTCAAACTTGAAAGTTTCTCAAATTTTCCCCCATTGTCTATTAAAGCCATTTTAAACTTCTCTGCACTTCCTCCACCCACTTCCATCACTTTAGTCTTGATGTGATTTTTCTACATATATAAATTATTTAAAGCTTTAAGGCTTTTTTTCCCTCCTCCCTGCCTCCCAGTATCAAAGGGAAGCGTTAAAAGGTGTCATGCGTTTCATTTCTTTCACTCCACAATTCTGCTTGATGTATTTTGCTCCATTACAATGTTGAGAAATTAAATGAGGTCGTGTGGATTTTTGGAAAACGCCACATCACCATCAATAGATTTGTTTAAAGAGGAAAAAATAAAGAAAAGTAAAAGCAGTCAGGACGGCAGCGTTCAGGTAAACACTTCAAGGAGGTGAAGCCAAACTGCTCTGCTGCTTTCTTCCCCTTTTTATAAGGTGCCACGGCCTTTGACCACGCCCACTCAGGTGTTTCCAGTTGAGCTAATGAATCCCCAGAGTAGGCTGGAGTGGGCGGAGCCATGTCAGCAGCTGCACCTGCCAAGGTGACACCAATAATGTGTCTAAAAGCCACCTGGATGACATGAGAGGCGTTAAAATAAACAGCCTTGGCAGCGTCGGCATCCGTTTGAGGTTTAATATCCTGATATAGAAATTGAACATTTATTCTGCCAATGAGGTCGCGCTTTGTTGGTTCATTTGCAACAAAAAAAAAATCAAGCAAAAACTGCTGGACTGATTTCCACCAGAACCTGGTGGCAGGAAGGAGACCGAGCCAAGAAGGAACCCATTAGACTTTGGTGCGAATTCAACGATTTCCCCACTAATTACAAAATAAAGATTACTGCATTATTTTTATCACAATTAACGTCGTCCTCCAGCAGCCACGTTTCACCGAGTCATTTTTCTGAATTAGGAGGATTGGAATCACAAGACGTTTTATTCCTCTGTGCATTTTAATAAATATAAATGACGAATAACAGTCCATTTATTTACTTAACAGTCCCGGACTTGCTGCACCAGTACGTCCTAAAAGTCAACAAAACATTGCTGCCCCCAAACTCCTGTTGGATCATCATTTCATGGTTAACACCTGAAAGCCTCCTCTTCATCATCTTCACCAGACGTTTTATTTCAAACCGACAAACCACAGCTGAATCCAGGATGACGGCGCTCCTGAATATTTTAGTAGGCGTCTAGAGAGCGGAGTGACTGGGAAACCTCACGCCGATCTGATCTGAGGCCCGATTACCGCAGATCCAGAGAGTCGACGCAGAAAGGGTTTGTGTTCCAGGGGAAACAGTCGTGTTTGTTTTAGCTTTCAACTCCTCTGAGCGCCGTCGTTTCCTTTCTACGGTTTCTGAAACATCGCCCTGGAAGCCAAGCTTCAGGGGAAAGTGGTGGAAATATTTTTATATCGCACCGATCGTCCTTTTATTTGCATTTTTGTCGACAAAGACTGCGCTACAGCGCCACCTGCTGGCCTGGAATGCACACTACATCATCTTATTGGAACCGGAAACCAGAATCAGCACTTCCTGTCGATTAGCCCATTAGCGTCGACACCCAATGGTTGGAGGTGTGGACAGATCTCCAAACAGGAAGTGACCTGCATGTGTGTATTTATGTTTTCTATCACCGCAGCATATGGACACCGAGCACGTGTGTGTGTTTAATCCTTCATGTTTGCGGAACAAAGACCTCGCCGCTGCTTCTTCCGATCAAACGCTGATCAAACCGCCATCTGTCCAGCTGTTCTACCTGAACCCGACGACGTTCCACCACATCAACCTCAAAGTTCTATGTTTTCAACGCCCACAATTGTGTTTTTAGTGAAGTTAAGCCAGCATATGTCGGGTTTATGTAATCTAGCCTGGACGGTCTAGAACCAGGCTGTCTAGGAGTGTGTTCACGCATCACGCGGGTTCACATGGGTTCACGTTGGTCCGTGACCAACATTACCAACGGAGCAGGGCAGTGATCCAATCTGTGGCTCGGGGGGGGCAAGAGAAACCTCCCCACAGACGGACATGTGACCCCTGGAAGCGTGATAACTCCTCCGGCTCCAGTTTTTCCCGGTAGAAGCGCGGTTCCTTTTGTGTTCCTGCATACATTAACGGTCTCCACTGGAACTACTTGTGTGGCACGGGGAGTCGCCAGCTGTGCCCCCCCATCTGCTGCAGAGCATTTAGCCTCCTAAAAACCCAGCCCGTGTGTCTGATTTTTCATCTTTTTTTTCCCCTTCGCTTTATGATGCGTTTGGATGCAAGGCGGCGCGTGGCGTGGAAATCTGACGACACTGAAGGGTTTTTCTGAAGCCGTTTTGATTTCATTTCACGAAGAAATTAACCCAGAGTTCCCGTCACGGCGCTCCACGGCTGGAAATGACTCCTGACAACGTGACGGCGAGGAGAATAAATGATCCCAGGAATAACAAACAGAGCTTTGGGTTTCACCGCCGGCCGACCGCAAGGTGGAGAAAAAAACCATGAATTATTCATCCTGGTGATTTCTGGACGTATTTACCGTTATTTACCAGCACGTAACGGAGCTCCCTTTGTTGTGCAAACGCTGCCGTATTCTGTCTGATTGCATTTAAATCAAGAGGGCATGTAAAATTTAAATTTCTTCAAAGAGACTCAGACACATCCCCGAGACTTTGAACTTTGACAGCTGACACGGAAGAAGAACAGAAGCAAACGCTTAACATTTATGACTATGTATGAGATGCAGGAACACGGAACACAATACGGTGATTATCAGTTGAGGAAAAAAACTGCCGTCGCCGTCGTCACGACTTCTTTCCGAGCTTTTCTGGGTGTTTTTTTTTTGTAGGGAAACATTCCGGTGACGGTCTCCCTGCAGGCTGACTTCGACGCGACCCAAACCGTCGAAAACAGTGCACGCAGTTTCCTTTGTGTGATGGAATCCAGCGACAACACGTCCCCCTGGGCGTGAGCGTTGACTGACAACCCCTAACTCAGGTGTAAGTTCGCGTTTTGATGAAAGACGTCATGCATTTTACATGTCCTTCCGTCGCTATCGACACGTAGCCGAGGCACTAGCGAGAGATCTGAGGCGTTTCCACGCGGTATCACAAGTCAAACATGTGCATGCATCTGCTCGCCGCATTATGTCGCCGGACCGTGCGTTTCTGTTTCGGTCGTTATCTCGAGAGCTCACTTGAACTTGGATTCCAGGAAGCGGGCGTCTCGACGCGGCCGCGGTGCGTTAGCATTCAAGCCAGCGCTCGCCTAGCTTGGCTTCAGGTGATGGAACAGTGCAGATGAATATCAAAGTAGACTAATCTCTCCACCGCTAAGCGCACCGGCCGCCATTATCAGTCTTTTGGAGATTAGACTAAAGCAAACAGTCGCTGGAGGTGTTTGTGTTGCGGCGCTTCGTTCTGCAGCGGCTTTTTTATGCTTGTGTATTAATTAATCATCGCTAAACAAGCTTTTTCTGTGTCGTGAACATCTATATATTCCATGCATAATGATCACAGTTGACGATCTGGTATTTGAAGAAATTATTAAACCAAATTTGAGTCTTTATGTTAAATTCGACATTTTCTTGGCTCAGACTTTGATGCTACGCCCAGCAGGAGGTTAGCCTCGGTCGCTAACAGTTTTGTGCTCAACACGAAAGGGAAAGTTTTTAGTCGACGGCCACATAAAAATGTCTTTGGAGGAGTTCTCGACTGATGCTCGACTCGTAAGTGGAATTGCTGACAGTCTCCCCGAAATGCTGATTTCTCCGTCATTACGAACGCTGCTGAAGTGGTTTTAATGGACTCCGAGCAGGAAATGGACGTCTGCGTAATTATCAGCGGCATTTCTTTCTTTTTCTTTTTCTTTTTTTTTTTTTAATCAGTGCAGAATAACAAACAGGGAAAGAGAAATACCGCTTTCGTTTTTGCCAAAAGCGTCTGTCGTTTGTCAGGAAATGAGTTCCTCTCACATGCAAGAAATCCTTCTTTTGAAGCCAAAAAAACAGGAGACAAAGCATTCATTTTGCTCAAATTTCAGTAAAATTATAACTTTGTGTCCTGAATACCCGTTGCAGACTAACTGACTGACAATCACCCTGTCAATACGTTTTGTAAGAACACGGCCGTTTACTTTCCAAGCGGCAGAAATCATCCTGTCACCAGAGACTCAGGCGACCAGTTCCCTCTGTAATTAAAAATTACTACAATCAATTAATTGCTGTGTAATTCTATATTTACATATCTCTTCCACGGTGGCCCTTTAAGCGTCAGGCGTCGAGATATTATACACACCCCCATGCACGACCAATTAAAGCCGGCAGTGTGTCCACAGGAACTCCAGCATGTAAGCACATCCATGAGGTTAATTGAGCTGACCCTTTGTTTTCCCTCCCCTTGTCATTTCCTTCCTCTCACTAACCACCGATGCCCCGTGGACGCCGTCGCCATGGCGATGGAGTCGTAAGGGCCATACGTGATTAGGATGTAGCCCATCGTCAACCGGGCTGAAGGCTGCGTGACAGCGTTCATCGCCGCCGCCCCCCGAAACAGACAGCTCATTAATCCTCGGATTGGTGGTTAACGCCGCGGCGTTCTGTTTACCGCAGAGTCGGTAAACACATCACGGAAGTGGCGTTGGATGGACACATTACCGTCAACGCCTTCGGTTGATGATCATGGTTCTCCAAAGCTGTTTGGATCAAACCAATAGACTTTAAGAAGGTTTCTTGAAGACGTTTCACCTCTCATCCAAGAGACGTCTTCAGGTCTTGCGGCGTCCCTCACAAGAACTGAAGACTACGAACCTAGCCTGGTCTGTCGCATACAGGTCAGGAAAAAGTCTAGCCTTTCGACGGGCAAAGTTGATGACCCCGCCCCCTTCGTTGTATATTCATTGATGAAGACTGAAGGAGTGGAAGCAGTTTGATGTTCAGACGCTCCTGATCTGGAACCCAAAAAGACTTTCCACGTTCCTACCGCTGAAATAAGTCACTGTTTCCTGCCCTCTTTTTCACCGTTGGTTTAAAACCCAGAGGGGTAGGGGTCAAAGAGTCGAGCTCACACTTTGTGGGTCTCCTCCCCATTCCTAGCGAGTCACATCCACATCTAACACGTGTCTGACCTCCAGCCAACCACATCCCTCTGGACATTAAAGCCACTACAGCGAACATGAGGTACATGAAAAATGACTTTGACTCCTTCTTTTTTGGCAACGGCGCCCTCGGTTCACAGAACCGTATCGTCAGAGGTCTCTGGGCGGATATTATTACCCCTGGCTGTGTCCATAAAAGATCACTGATTGTGGAGCTTTCGTTTTCTGATTGGGTCGGAACCGTTTTCCCAGATGGATAGATGGCAAAAGCGTCACGTCATACCTTGTTTTCCAACGGTAACTTTTTCTGGACACGCTCCATCGAGGCAAAACGGACTCCAATCCACTTAATTATGATTAAAAAGAACATTTTATGTTTGATTACGGCGTGTAAACACCGGCTCATTAGTGCCCATTAACCTCTTCATTAAACTACATTGTGATGTAAATTATAAAGTATGGAATTCTCATTCAATCCATGCTTCTCAAATAAAAATGCCCGTCCCGTTGGAAGCGATTGTGCCCACCTGTCAATTGTACCTTTCACAAACCCGCCGGACCGTCATGCGGCTCCCTGGAACCAGGGAGATGGGGGGGGGGGCATATTAAAAAGGTCATTATTTGAAAATCCAAGGCACTTTGAATGAAATGAGAACTCATTTATCCTCACGCCGCCTGCTTCCAGACAGTTAAGAGAGCGACGGAGAGAAAACGTTGGTAATCATCCATAATTTTGCTCCAAAGAATCAATTTTTTGACAGGAATATTACGGCGTGAAATATATTCCCGCGCGCCGCCGGGAATAACAAAATGCCGAGCGCGGCGTAAGCGTCCGGGCGTCTGCAGATGAGCGCTGGTTTAATTCCGCCGCCGTAGAAGTGTCATCACTGACAACAAACATCATTAAACTTAAGCATTCTTCGCAGGAGCGTCGCAGGAGTCCCTGACGGCACGTTAGCAACCGTCTACTGGGAGACGCATCACTCTTCAGCCGCCTTGAAGAGGCCAATGAAACGCATTCGCCCCCCTCCCCCCGAGCCCATTAACCATGATCATTATTTTCCCTTTGTTCGTGACGATCCGCGCTCCTTCGTTAACAAGCACTCCGCCGTCCTCCTCCTCGTGCGGCGGCGGCGGCGGCTCTTTCGCCGCCTCACCTCGCATCGGGAGGCGGAGGCGATGACTGACAAATGAACACTTGGTTTGGATATCAGCCCCAAGTCTGCTGTCATTATCTTTCATCACGCCGATCTCAAACCGCTTTCAGTCTCGCTTCTGATCCCAGTCAATCACATGACGGCGGGGAAAACGGCGGGCAGGAAGAGACTTCCTTCCTGGTGGTTCCTGAGGTTGGAAACGTGGATGGAAAGATTCAATTACGTCAAATCATTCTGTAAAAATAAAAGCCGAGGTCTCTGATTGGTTAATAACAGGCAGAGAGGAAAACTTTTTAGAACTTTTTAGAACTGGGGCGCCGCTGCCTCTAGTGGCCAGGATGGGGATTACACCAACAAACATTTGAAAACTGACATTTTCTTTTTTGTTATTTGAATTCACAGAAAACAGTTTGTACCCGACGTGAAATGAATCATTTCCTTGATCGTGTCTTTATCGTTAATGAAAAAGGATCAGTAATCAAACGCCATGAACATTGTCAATCATTCCAAAACACGATTTAAAAAGCCATCGTCGCCCTCTTTCCCGACGAGGACGAGGACGTCCTCCGGATTCGTCTCCGCTCTGAAGCCTCGTGCCAACGGCGTGCCAACCATCGTGATGAAGATAGAGAACGCCACTCTCCTCTTGCTGCATCAGTGCCTCCTAGCTGACCGTGAAACCCAATCTGGACGCTGATGAAGCGCCTGTCAGCGCCAGAGTCCCGACAAAGACTTTACGTCTTCGCCGTTTATAAATCACTTCACCCTTTGTGTTCCGGACTGAACCGGGGGGGCGCTTACCTCCAAATGAACCTCCCGGCGAAAAAGCAATTTGTCAGCGGCTCATTTGCATTCCGGACATTTGAGAGACTGACAGCTCCATCAGCTCGCGCGACAGGAACGTAGCACTTCCTGTTTTCTCGCAGCAGCGGGAAACATGGGTTTTAGCATCTGCTCCACTTCCTGTTGAGGTTTGACCCATCCCTGTTTCCGTATGGCCCCCATCGTTTGTCACTTCCTGTTTTTACAGACAAAGAAATCACCCCAAGAGGACGACCACCACCAAACGGGGGACCCACTAGGGGGGACGTTGGAGAACCTTGCCTCTTTCTGGAGAGGGACGAGACTGTGGAGATGTGACACTGACGCTAGTCAGGAAATCAGCGTAGCGGCGGGGCTCGGATCACGCGGCGCCGGAGAAAACAGTTGTGACGGGAGGACGGCGGCGGAATGAAAACACAATCAGCGACATGGAGCCGGTAAATATCCCAGATAGCCGAGCTCCTAATGAGGAGAGAGGCTCGGCGTTTGCTCGGAGACGCCTCTGAAAGACGCCTGCTGTCTTCCTCGCTGTGATGTGTCTCAGTCGAGATCGATGTTCCCCACCGTCTCTGGTAAACCTCGTGTTTACCTCGCCAGAGAAACTCTCAGGGATTTGTTTCTAAGTTTGGAGGGGATTAAATGCATGTGATGGAGACAAAACAAAATAAAGGCTCTGCAGCGAAGAGACTCCAATTCACCTTTAAAGATGGTGGTGTTGGCGGGGGGATGTGGACCTTATTCCTGTGAGGGAAATGGACCACCCAGCGTCCGTGCAGGAATGGAACTTAATTTAAGCTTTGAGTGATTTCATCCCAGGAAGGAAAGAAGTTCCTGGACTGATCCGCTAGCTGCTAACTGCTAGTAGCTAGTAGCAGCGCATTTAGGGCTGGGAGAAACGGAAAAGCAGTTAGTCGTCGGTTACGTACGTCAGGAAGTGTCGGAGAACGAAGGCGGAGCTAGAAGAGATATTTGCAAGCTTATAGCGTAGCAACTTTTTCCAGTTGTTCCCACGGAGATTAAGCAACTCCTGGTTTAAAATTATCGGAATGGTCCGACACCGATTTTAATCCGCGGCTCGTCTTTCCCACCTGCACTTCATTAAAAACTCTAAATGCCACATCTGGAGCAGGGCAGCGAATGCATCGTAATGGCTCACTTAGAGGTTTGTCTGTCTGGACGCCTCACCTTTCCTCCCCCCCGACCTCCTCCCCAGCCTCGTCATGAAGTGGTAGGCGAGGGAGGGGGGGGTTTCTGTCTCGGCAGTCGGCTAACATCTGTGCTCATGAATCAGTGAATTATTAGCTGAGCAGGAATGCATGAAGATCCCGTTGAATATGCATCCGTGAGCGCCGAGGCGTGTTTTCCTATCTGTGTTTTTCCGACGCTCCTTATTAATCATCTGGACGTAAACATGAGGCGTTTCCACGGCCAGCGCTCCACTGTTTTCACATTAGAGATCGGCTTCCAGACACGCAGTCACAACTCAGCGAGGTGAACAACGAACCGGCGCTGGTTGAATATTTGATGAAGAGAGTCGGAAAAATAAACAGACTGGAGGTAATTCCATATTTCCAACCAAAGAGTACTGGTGCAAGATAGTGAACCCCACACCCCTCCATCTAGTTTATTTTGCATCTGAGTTGAACGGTTTCATTCTCTGGTGTTAATATGTGTGTGCATAATGTACACTTTACCCTCTTTGTGACTTTGGACAATGACATTAGTCCCCCCCACCCACCCAAGAGAGACAAGCTTTTTATAGACCGACTCCCTCCTGACACAATTATACCTGGGCTGTGACTTTGAACACAACTATTTTGTTTACTAGTCGCAAGGATAAGGAAATAAGAACAAACAACTAACACAAATTAATTCTGACGGAAAATCCAACAAGATTTTTGATCAAATTGATTAATAAACACCAATAACCCGATCAATCATTGCAAGCATTGAAATGTTAGCATCATATTTAGCTCTGTGTCACAGTGCAAGGACTCCAAAAACGCAAAGAAAAACCCAACCAAACTGTATTTCCATTGATTTTTTTGACATTTGGTGCAAAAGAATTTCACAAAAACCTCATTTAGTAGCAGCAGCCATATCATCCGCATTGGGAGTGGCATTAGCGTTAGCATAATGTTTGTCTACTCTTCATGAAAGAGGAGTTAGTTGACTGAAGTGGTTCATTTTTACATCACGGATTGTTCCGTTGGAGGTTTTAGAGACCTAAAACCAAAACAAGTGTCTAAAACGGGTTTAAAAACAGTCATTTAATCAGAATTATTTAGCAGCTTAAAGTAAAACATTTCGCTCAGTTCCTTTAATTACAAACGACTGTTGTTGTTGTTGTTGTGCCACCAAGTGGAAGCGCTCCTTGACCTTAATGGAAAAGATTCTGGCGCTCGTTCCACTGCTGGAAAAAAGGTTTCCTCCTTGTAATTTAACAGAAATCAAGCCGGCTGGTTCATTTCCACACACACCTATCGATTTTGTTCTGAATGTCTCTCGTCGCGCGATCGATCGATCCCTCCGACGACGACCACGACGTCCAGCCGTGTGCCGCTCCATCGCCACGTGGTAATAAACTCATAATACGCTTTTGCCTGCAGCCGTTTTCATTAGTGGTGCCTGAAAGGGGGAGTAAAAAAAAAAAAGAAACCAACCTTATTTAAATGACTTTTCAAGCGTGACTGTTGTCCTTGAATGCTGATGGAGAGTCCCCCCCACCACCACCACCAATCGCGCCAAGCGAGGTGGCAGAATCAGTAAGTTGCTCACTCCTCCGAGGATCTCCTCGGGGCGCAATATGTCTTGGTCCTGTCAGCCGGTGACCTTTGTGTGTCCCACCCTGGTTTGTGAGTCTGTGGAGCCGGGATGCGTGTCACACCCCGCTGGAAAAGGGCAATAGTCTTCATGCTAAGGAGGCGGCGGTGACGGCGTGAATCACACGGGGGATCGGGGTGTACGAAGGCCTGGCAAGAACTGGGGGCGACCTTGATTGTGAAATTCTGTCACGTGAGACTTCTCTAGCCCCGTCCCGCTAAGCTAACCCCGCCGTTTGACGACCGACGATCGAGGGCAGAGCTTTGCAAAGACGCGCGTTAACCTCTGCCGCCTCCGAAACAGGGCGTCGGTGTCCATAACTGGTTTATCCAAGGTGCATTAATCTCTCTTTGACGGAGGTCAGATATCACCCGTCCTGACCTTGATCGCCCGGCGCCATCAATCACCATCTGATGAGACAAAAAAATGATGTCGCACAGTCACACACACAGAGAGCTCGTCGGTTGATCTACATATCAATCACGCGGCGCACAAGGCTGAGGCGACCCCTGACGGGTGATGTCGTCGATCACGTCCGGCGCAGCTAAGCGAGGCGGCGGGATTTTAATTGAATTTGGAGAAAAACAAAAGCAGGAAGTTTTCCTCCTCTGCTACAAAAGGAGAGAGAGGAGAGAGAGTTCTCAGTCTGTCGGCAGGAAATAAAAGACACTGGGATGGTTCCGGCGGGAGAACATGTCAGGACCCGGAAAATTTGTGCTTCCAGACTTTTTGAAATCAATATTTTCACGACCGCCAGAGCGTGACTCCAGATCACGGCGGTACGAGACGGGACGCCCTCCTGCGACTTCGCCTGACATTCATGGATTTTCCGTTTTTTGCCTTCACTCCGTTTCTGTTTTGTCCTCTTCTTCCATCTGTCTTCATTTTATCGTTCACCCTGGTTCAGATCCACCGAAGCAGAGACGCGTCACACGATACGATAGGAACATTTGGCCGTCCGTCACTCCCTCACGATGCTGTCTGCATGTGCAAATTACAAAGACGTGCACCGGCTAGCATTCGCGAGCATCGCATCTCCTGCCTTTTAATGCAGAACGCGATATCAGCTAACGCCCCGCGGCGCCGAGACAAGAGGGGCTCTAAACACGCTAATATTTGCACAGATAGTTGTGTTTATACGGCCTTCTGGCTTCATGAAGCTGTAAACCTTGGGCTTCGGCGAGCGAGGACAGTATGGAGCTCAAGATAAGGGGGAAGAGGCCCGAGTTGAAGTGTCATCGAGTTTATTAAAAGCGCAGAGAAGGGAGAGGCGAGAAGAGGACAAGATCGTATCCTCCTCGGCTAACGTCCGCCGTAGAGGCGCCGCATCATTTGCAGGCTTACGGAAGGGGATGTGCAGCGTCTTTTTAAATCGTCCCGTCCGCACAGACGTTCACGTCGGAGTCAGAGCAGCTTCCAGTCGTCGTTTGAAATGCAGAGGAGATGATTTCTCCTCCTGCCTTCGACCTTTTTGCCTTTGAGTTCTGGAACACTTGCTAGGATTGATTGCGTTCGATTGCACCGCAGAACTTGCCCCCAGACTTCAGCTGGAAAACAAAGGAAGTAAAAGAAACCAAATTAGCCCCATCTCCTCCCGTCGGGACTCGACCGATTGTGAGTCTGAGCGGAGGTGTCGTCGGTCAAAATGTTAACGAGTACATTCCTCCTCTTTGTCCCCGTGTCGCATTAAGAAGATAAGAAGATAGACATTAAATGGAAATTCCCAACACTAGAGAACAAATCAGGGAGAAACTGAATCCAAACCTGTCCGAAGGTGCTAACGTGACTTAGCTTAGCTTTATGATCACACAGGCTAACAGATTTGAAGCAATCAGATAGTCTCCAACATTGCCCAAATCCTGGATCTGTCCCTACTTCCAAATCTATACCTAACTTTATTTTAACTGGGGGTTTTTTTTTCTTCCTTAAAAGCAAACAAACAAACATGGATGACAGAGTAAACACCCCACTCATTGTGGGGGGGCGGAGTCGGGTAATGATGGTGAGACGTGTGGAATTACTGCTGCCGTCTTTTCGGCAGACGTGTTGATGGAGAGCGGAATTTGCCACCTGAGCCATTTTTCCTGATGACAACACGTTTCCAGGAGATTGCCTCGCTGCCTCGTCTGCATTTTAATGCCCCCCACCACCACCATCCCCTCCATACCACCCACCCCCCATCGCTAACTATGCCTGCAACTTTATCTGAAATGCATTAAGCTCAATTTGCCGGCGGGACTCCTGTAAGGTCAGGTTTGTTTACTGACAGGAAATCTCCCACTGTCATTCCACCTGACGGTGGGGGGGGGGTCTCTAAAACTGAAGATTTGAAGGAGCCAAAAACACAAACAACAGAAGAAGAAGAGCCGAGACCAGTTCATTTAGCAACCAAAGGTGAAATCTGATGGTTAATCCCATCAACAAGTATCCAATGGTGGGAGCTGCAATAGACATATAGAGGTAACAGATAGTCCTCAACATACGAACGCAACTGGTTCATAAATTAAATTGTTCGTAAATTGTTATTTATTAAATTTCAATCTATAATCTCCATTTGAGGTCATTTAAACGGCAAACTACTCTCAATACTAAAACTACTACAGTAGTCTCTTGCTTAAAAGTGCTTTAAACCGAGTGTGGGAAAAGGTAACACAGATATAAGGTGGTTTAATATCAGTATGGGGAGGGTTCATAAACGTTTAAATTATTGTATTACGCATTAAACGTGACTAATGAGGGATTACTGTATTCCCTAAAACTGACCAGAACCAATTGCAAGACATTAAAACAAGAGATAATATAATAAAATACAGGTTCAGGTTTAGAGTTGTTGTTGTCGATTTATACGTCAGTGTAAAATAAAATGTTCGTATCTTGAGGACAACTTGTATATTATTTAATGTTACCCTCTTCCTTTTTATTTATGTCACCAAAGTGACAATACAATCGGTCCGACAAACATTTGGCCCCACAATTTCAAACGAAATTGAGTCTTTATCGTCTCATGAAGACATAGACGTCCAGAATCGATGGCCGTCTCTTTCTGTGTCACCCACTTTAAGGTTGAAACTAATCTCTCAGAACAAATAGGAGTCACCTTCCCCGCTCGCATGAAATGAATGTCAAGGTGCATTAATCTGTTCAATGCATGGGCGAAATGTCAATTGTAAGATGGCGAGTGATCAGAGGGACGGCGGCGCTTTGCAGAGCGATGGTTGTCAGCTGTTTGGCAGCAGGGATGCTCCTTGATCAGTCGGCCTCCCCACCAGCCTCATCAGGTGATCCCAGCCTCTTTAATCTGTCTAATGAAGTCCTGGGGGGTGGGGTTGCTCCCCATTAGACACGCGGGGTTGTAATCCTGACACACCTAACCTTGTTCTATCCGCTGACGTCTCGATTCACAGTGCCGTGAAACGTCACCCCCTTATTTCCCCATCTTAATAAATCATCACAGAACCCGTCCTCATCGTAACGAGCTGCGGAAGGGAAATGCAAAATAATATTTGGGACCTACTTTTGTATTCTGTTGGATATAAAAGTGTTTTTCAAGGAAAAACAGTTGCGTTCTGTCAGCAGGAAATCCTTCGCAACTGTTGACTGACGTCTTGAAGACACTCTGGTGTTTAATGTCAAGAACTCGACAATCAACTGAATAAAACATCCAAACCGAACTTTATTACAGCAAAAGATTGTCGTAAGTCTTCAACGTGACCATCATGAATGATGCCTACTGCCCCCTGCTGGTATGGAGGCTTATTCCCTCACTCGAGCTCAAAATGTTGGCGATAGCCTCATCACAGGACACGCATTCACCAAATAAACACCAAATTTACCATTTCAATCAGTTTTGTATTTGCATCTTGTTTTCACTGCCCCCTAGTGGCCAGACAGGGAACTGTATTTTCATCTCCCGTCATGTTTTACCGATTTAGTTTGACAGAATATCACCCAAACTGCTTTCTAAAGCATCCCAGCTGTAGCTTAGCGAGTCTACTCTGCCATTAAGCTGAGTGTAAATTACCATCTACACTTATAATGGATTAACCAAGATGGATGTCTGGCGGGAAACGCTCCCTGATAGGATGCCTGTCTCACCTCCACGAGTCCGTGTTCTTACGGAAACCCAGAAAAAAGCCGAGCATCTGGCTGCAGACAGGTTGGCAATTTGGGTGAGAGACGGTAAGTGGTGGCTTTAATGAAGATGCATGGCGCCTGTTGCGGATTTATCTCCCATCATATGGCCCAACAGATGCTAATGTAGTGCTCAACTCCTCATTGCGACCGAGACGCCGTCGATCCGAGAGGCAGGTTGACTCCAACCCGGGGGGGTCACCGTCAACCCCGGATCAGAACCGAGGAAGTGTGTTTGTGCGTCTAGTTTGGAATGACTTGCACAGCAGATGGTCGTGTTTTTTTTAATATTATTATTCATTTTAGGTGCGAGAGCTCTTCGCTTCGTCACCTCATCACTCCATGCGGGAGAAACCGACATATCCAAGCAAACAAATAAAACAAAGTTTTTTGTGTTGGGGATAAATGTGAAAAGGTTGCATTCCAAACACGTCGAAGTCAACAACAAAACAAACAGAATCGACACACACAAAATTGCCGATCAGCGAAAGGTTAATAAAACTCATAGTAAATCCTATACGGAGCCATAAATGACAAATTAAGTGGATTACAAAGAAAATAGATTTGAACCTGACGAGGCTCTGTGGTTAATTACATTCTGTTGTATTGATTGATTATTGCTGCTGCCTGTGTGAAGAGATAACATACAGTCTCAGGTTCAGAGTGTGTTTCATTTAAACGATTTTGAACGACATCAACAGAATGAAAGATGGCGTGCTGCGTTTTTTACAGCGATATGTGAAATTTTGCATAACTACATGCATGTCATTCCGGTCATGTTCCAGTTGGATATCAATACGGTTTGAGAAATAAATCCATAGTGGGAACATAAACATAGAAGTGATCTAATAACATTATAGATATACACATTTAATTAAGTTAATTAACGTCAACAACACTACCTTGTTTGCTTTCAATTTTGACGATAGCTAAGCATTTGCCTGATAAGAAGTACTTTTATCCTTTTGTAATATTTAAACATAAATTCATCTCTTTGCTTGAAGAATTGTACTTTCTTGTGAGAGTTGTTAATAGTTTAGCAAAAAACAAACTAAACTTGATGCACTTTAATTCAAAGTTACAGCAAATGTGCAAAAGCATGACTCTCTACACATTTAAGATGCACGTAGCAACATTAGCATCATTATAAGGTGAGTTTCTGGCCAACAGGTGAATCATTGCAACAACTTCCTGACGGCTAAGTGCTATGCTATGTTCATTAGCTTAGCAGAAACAATAAACTGTGCAGAGGTTACTGAGATAGAATCCAGTAGTGAGATGCTAAAACGATGCTCTACATCCTTGAGCAGCATCTGGCAGTCATGTAAATTTGCATTAGCGCACCTAGCCGCTAAATGGAAGCTAAAGACTCAGTATGCATCAGTTCCAGTCAGCCGTTCTCCCCCCGACACCTGGCGGTGCAA
Source organism: Antennarius striatus (assembly GCF_040054535.1). Taxonomy (NCBI): domain Eukaryota; kingdom Metazoa; phylum Chordata; class Actinopteri; order Lophiiformes; family Antennariidae; genus Antennarius; species Antennarius striatus. The sequence continues at coordinate 1,464,429 of NC_090795.1, read as the reverse complement.
CATGTTAGCATCGGCGCTGCTGGTAGGATAGCATGCATTTAGCTCCGGCAATCCTCAGGAGCTCCCCGACCCTCAGCAGCCTGATTGTATCCCACGCCTGATTTCAGCCGTAATTCAAGCCTCACAACCAATATCATTTGGCGGTAATACGGAGGCAACGCAACGGCGGTCTCAACGGGATCCTCCAGTCCTCGCTCCCATATGCTCCGCTCCGAGCCAATTTATATTTAGTGTTCGCTTTAACCTCTGTGTTATCTGGAATTCACAGGCATGAAGGACAGAGGATGAAACGAAATGTTTATTGAGTTGTAAATATTGTAAAATGGAATCACGGTGTTGCGCCCCCTCCTCGCCAAGCGTTTCCAATTATGGGAGGGTAATAAGACTCCTTTGTCAGGTCAAATCCTGTACGTCTCGCCTCGTGTGATTGCCACGGCGGTTGACGTAAGCGCCGGAGATGCGAAAGCAAGTCGCTGGGATAGTCCAGATATCTCAGGAAGAGGCGTTTCCGTCCAGGAAGTATGCTCCTCGCGTAGAAAACAGGTCGTTAGCGCGGTTGTTATTAGAGGCATCCTTGTGATGCCCTCATTTGTCCAGCTGGTCGTTCTGGTCTCAGTGTAATTGCTTTGCATCCTGTAAAATATGGTTAATATTTACAAGGAGATTGTTTCGCACCCACTTGAGCAGCTTTACAGCCGGGATGGGATGCCAAAGAATGAAAGATCACACGCGTACATGCGTTTGATTATTGATGAGGTGCATGCATGAAAGCCGTTGATGTTCTCGCGCTGTGATGGACCGACCTGGACAGGAAGCTGTTCCAGGAGGTGAACGGACACTTAAACCTTTTATTCTACATTAGGAGGAACCGGAAGTCTCTTCGGAAACATTTTTCCCGATCGATCAAAAGTCTTTGCAGACGACAGGATTGAATTTTTCAAAGCAGAAACAAAAAAAAAATAGTGGCGGATGAATTTGCTCGCGATCCTTCCGTCCGACGTGATTGACATTTGGTGAGTAGTAAAATTGCTTTTGAGAAAATTCACCCAAAAAATTCCAACATCCACTCTTGTGCAGGAATAATACTTAAGTCTGCCTTTGTTCAATATCCTGAAAGAACTGCAGATGGGTTTTACTCGCTTCTGTTTGAAACATAACAAGCAATTAAATAAAGGCACTGTCTGAGTGGACTTTATCCAGAATATTAATTAAAAATAATATAATCCTGCTGTCATTCAAACTCCTGGTAAATATTGCTTTAAATTCATTTTATTACACTTAAAATGACCGCACTTTGAATCCAAGACTTTTCCTGAGGGTGTAGTACCTCAGATTCTCCAGTAGGGGATTCTCATTATCATCGAATCATGAGATTGTACAGTTTGCTCTTTGAGCATATGCACGCTAACACGTTTAGCATCGATGGGAGAGATCTATTTAGGTCAATTTTGGTGTCTCTGGGCTTCCGTAGGGCAAACATGACCTAATAATGGCGTAGGACGTAGAAACCATTGTGATGGTGAGAGGTCGACGCCGATCCCCACAGCATGTGTGTGTGTGTGTGTGTGTGTGTTTGCTTAATAGACAAGCCGAGACCTTAACAGTAACACCGATGTCAAGAAGAAGACGTGTGAATGAACGCCGGGTCGTTTCCTCGCCAGCCTCGTGTCGCATTAGCGATCCGTCCTGAGAGCTGAATGTCAGGCTGTCTCGCCGTTCGACACCAGCGCAGTAAATTAGAACATACATGCTGTGTGTTGCTGGTTGTCATGACACAATACATGACAACTGTATGAATACAGACATGGATGTGATTATTTATAGCTCTTTTCTACTCTGGTGAGGGCAAACTGTGCAGCTATGCAAATACTCCCACCGTCTAAATGTCTCGCATCCGTCGAACACCAGCCGTTCGATCCAACTTCTCCTCTTCTGATGCTTTTGCAGGGAAAAGGTATCGTCGCTTTCTTTGTTGGGGAATCAACCTCCCGCCCTGTCGACGAATGCAGATCGCAAACTAAAACACGGGAACGCATCACCAAAATGATTCAGGGCGAATCAGTCCTGGGAGGGAAGAGTTAGTCTCTGAGATGTCGGTAATGAGATGCGACTTGAAGGAGAAGAGAGAACGGTTAATACATGGCTGTGACTTCCTTGTCCCAGTTGCAACTGATTTGCAGCTCATTACAAAAAAGCTAAAAACACTTATATAACTGTAATGAGGTTAGCCGGTCGACTGTGAGAGGAGACTTTATTAAAAGTTGTCTTTTGGGTTTAATACCCCGAACGAGGAGGCCTGACTGTTTGCAGGATTGTTAAAAAACAGACTTGAGCAGGTGTTGATGAGCATTGTGGTACGACCCAAAGATCTGGATTGTCTTACGTTGCTGTTGACTCTTTGAGGTGACTTTATGGGGGTACAATCAGACGTATGACAGAATAGCGACACAACTGGACGAGATACTCCTTGAGTTTAAGACTTTTACCTTTCCTTGAACTCGGTAGAGGATTTTATGTACATGCAATGAAGTCACCAAGATGGCTTACAGCATAACGTATCTTTGAGACAAGGGGAAAATTTCTTTAATTCATGTTCCGGGGTAGACTTCCATCTAAAGGAACCTCCATAACACCACCAGACCTAGTGTAGTTGATCGGATCAGGTTGAGTTTGCTCGGCAACCCACGAAATAATGACGTCTTTGAGATTTCAGGAAACTCTGTGGTTATGTCATATTTCTCGGGGTCTCATTTTCCAAACTCCCCCACCCGGCAGTTAGTACTGCCTGGATTTTGTATCTTCTCCCCAACTGGAGACGTATTTTCATCTGAGGTATAAAAAAAAAAATAAAAAGAGAAAATACCCTCCGGCGTTTACAACACCAAACTCATCCACGGCAGAAAGGGCCCACACAGGGTGACACGATCAGCAGAGGAAACGCTGACTCCTATTTCTGTCAGAGAGAAGCAGACGTTTAAACCCCCCCCTTTCTCCCGCCGCCTCCCACCGCCGAGGAGGGAGGGGTCAGCAGACGCTGAGCTGTACTTAGTGAAAGATGTAGGAGCCCGACTTGGCAGACAACTGCCTCGGGGAGAGAAATGTAAAGTGGGAGGAAAATCATTAGCTTTGTTTGCATGTTTGCTCCCAATTACGTGTCTCTCAAGTCTGGAGGAGTCGTGGCGAAAAGGAGAAGCTCTGCAGCTTGCAAAAAGATGTATCTCTCGGGATGGACGCGGCGTCAAAAAGCACCCGCCGCCGCCGCCGCTGAAATACCTCGATGCTCGGGCCCAATCGCAAAGCCACATTTCAGCACCAAGAGGAGAATGTGGGAGCTTCTCCGCCGTGGCAAGACTATCCCTCATTCCACCCTCTCAATATTTATCATCGAGCAATTTCCCCCCCGCCGCCTGGCTCTCGACGGCGTGATTTACGACAAGTTCGCCCTCGGCCTCATCAGAGCGACGACGTGTTCATCGAGATGACTCCTCCCAGGCATCGGTTTTTGTTTAATCCAAATAGCTTAGAGGGAGGAAGACGACGAAGGGCGGCGGAGGGATGGGGATGGATGGATGGAAGTAAACCGGAGAGAGTGAAGCCGGCTAACGAAAGGAGAGAGAGGAGCCGGCATCCACTTATCTATACATCAAGGAGGTGACACTGCCTTGCAAATTTGCTAAAGCTCATTTGTAATGTTTTCCGCTTGTCTCCGGCCTCAGTGCGCTCAGCTCATGGGAAGTCGCGGGCTGTCACATGATCAATGGGAAGCGAGGGGAGTTACATCTCACCATTAAACGCTCCTGACTCGCAATATGCAAAGCGAGGCCGACGTGAGTGATGCCTTTCTGCGCCAGCTGGGAGGAAGTTGTCAGGCGGATTATAAATTGCACTTTTGGAGCACAGCCGCGGCGCCCTTCCCTGCATGTAAAGGCAAAGGTTTCGCCAAAGCGCTCCTTCTAAGTCATCCCCAACCTCCGACGAAGTCCCCCCCTCAGCAAGGGGGCCCGCTTCCGGGGTCCCGGCCAGCTGGAACAGAAAGTCAAATCAGAGCTTGTTATCTCCCCGATTTGCTCCACATATAGATGAATGGTTTTGATGCGATTTGCAAACAGTCCCTAGGGTCGAGAGGTCCCTCTTCTTTCTCAAACCATTGCCTCATTGGCTCCACCCAATGAATCGGGAATACCGAAATCCCTTTGTACTTCCAGGACTCTTCGAATTTTCCCGTCTTTCGGTTTTGTCATCGTCTTCTCGTGTTCTTCGTCTTCCTGAGGGAGGCCCGATCGAGACGAACACAATTAAGATGCCATCCATTCATCGTGAATATTAAACACTCACGGAGTCTTTCCTGGGAACTCTCATGGAAGACGGCGTATTATTAAAAACGGTTCAATCCACAAGGCAATTGAAGGCATAAATGGCAATTATGGATATGTCGCAATCTATTCTGGCTTTTGCTAAATACCTCAACTGCTAAAATGTGACAGCTAGCCTATTGGATAGCCAGGTAAACAAAGCAGACTCTGGAGTTTTTTGGGGGGGGGGTCGCTTTGAGGTAACCTGATTATTGGTGAGGAAGAGGACCGGATCAGATGGGCTCCATCCTCTTCCTCCAGCTTGTTTATCTGAATTCATTTACCCGAGGACCCTCAGCTGGGAGATGAACCCAGTCATCAGGCACTGCCAGGAAATTGCAATCGCTCCTCCGCCATTAGCGGTACATTAAGAGCACCTGTCAGCTCTTGGGTCTAATTTGCCGCCCCAAATTATAACGGAAAACTCGATTCTGTGCTCCAGACTCACGTTGCCGGTTTAGCAGATGTCCCATAACCATAACACAAAATATCTTTGTGCGAAACTCCATTACAGGTAAAATATATTCATCGACTGCCGTAAAACTTTCTCCTTGCAACAACAAATCCGCACACAACAGACCCGCAGGAAACTTTCGGCGAATTTGGCCCAATATTTTGCAAGCATTCCACCGACTATATCCATTCAATTTCCCCGAGTCTGTGAAATCCATTTACTTCGGAGCGACTGCCTCACCCTTCCCCAGCAGCAGAATGGCGATAATGACCCCAGAATGAATGGAGATGCTGCTGCCGTACATCAATTCTCCTGCTTAAGAGGAAGTTTGGGGGATTTTGAAGGAGACCCGGTTCCTTTCAGCGGCGGTTTCTCAAATGCACACGGCAGACGAGGGGTCCCCCAGGAGCGAGCCACGAAATACTCTGTTAAGCTGTTTATTGATCTTGGAAGAAAGGTATTCCCAGTCCGGTGCTTCTGCCGGTGCAGGCGAGCCTTTCAAGAAGAAGACCTCTCTGCACAGACAGTCACTACCGATACACATCAAATCTCCATCCGCCCACACGGTCAAAAGCACACGCAAGAGAAAGCGCCCACACACGCACATCCATGGGCAATAAAAGGACTCAAAAGACGCGTTTGCCATCTCGGAGAGTCGCGTCGGAAGGTATCTACAGATGCTTCAGCGCCACATGACCTGCAGGGTGTTTCATCCAGTCGTGTGGAGGGACGTTCAGGCACCGGCGAACGTATAGCAGAAAGGAATGTCAGGAAGATGAATGCGTAGATCCGTAATCGTCAAACAGAAGGGAGATGTAGTTTAGCCTTTCTTTACGGCTTTATTAGATTCTCCAGATGTTTCCTTTATAGCAGCGGCGGGTTGGAGAGAACGGAAACCGTCTGTAGACTTAAGGTCGAAGCGGAACCTCAATCGTCGTCAGACGACACGCGTCTTTATTTGACGAATGAGTCTTCTTCTTTTTTTTCATACACGGTGTGAAAGAATTCAAGAGCTTTTAAGGATAAACTAGTTTGGTGTTTCAACAAAAAAAACCTACTGGATGGATTTCTGCAAAACTTTTAAAAAAGAATTAAAATAAAGGATGCAATGTGACGGGGCAGGAACGTCCAGAGCACCTCCTCATTCCCATAAGTCCGTTGGAACGGTCTCCAGCAACCCCCGTGACCCACGAAAGTGGAGGAAGTCGTACGTCCTGTCGTTCACACTGATGCATCTGTCGCTCTTAATTTCTGAGACCGCTGATGAAGACATCAGCTGTTCTCGTCCAGCGACACGCCTTCACCGTCTGGCCAAGGGCCAGCAGATCCATCAGCCGCCGCCGCCGCCATCAGTGTGGAACGCAATTAGACAGACACATCACTCCTAAAATAATGTGTTTTTTATCTCAAAAAGCTGATCGACATTAATTATATATAGAATTGATCAAACGTTTCTTGCTGGGTGACTCCCAGGAGTCCGAACAGACCTTGGATGAATAATCGTTGGGTTATTACTCCACCAGAGGCCAGTGTTGTCTTATCTCACAATGTAACCATTAATGAATAGATGATTATCAGAGGAGAGAATTAGCACAGCCTTCCTTTGGACTTAATTAATTACCTATAAGCCGGGGCACTTGGGGGAAACACCCAAACATCACCGAGAGCTTCGCAGAAATAAATATTCGCCCTTGGCTGGAGCTGGAGTGAAGATACGTGGATGGAAACAGGAAGTAGTCATCATCATCCCCCACAAAAACAGGAATGCAGGTAGTCCTAGACCTACGAACACAGTTGGTTCAACTACTAAAACATTCGGCGTTCAGCGGTTTGTGCTTCCACCGTTTCTTGATGAGCGTTTTCTCTCCCAGAATCCTTTGTTTTGTTGTCCATCACTGATTGGAGTTGCAACAGGAAGTTGTTGCATCGCTCCAGACTTCCTGCTGCCTCCCCAAGGAGGAGAGATCACGTGATGCTGTTGGGAAGGTATATTAATAATATTAAAAAAGGTTCTCTTGATGTCCGTGATGCAATCAGACATCAAAGCCGGGCGCATTTCATATTTGTGATGCTCAGCAGTATTAGATGTTTACAGTCTTTTAGATACCCCCCCATCCCCATTTACCTCCCCACCCCCAAGCCCCGGCTCCGTTGCATCCCTCAGTCTTCCATTAGCATCATCACGCTCTGTTGCGCTGCACTTGTCATCCTGATTCCAAACTAATCAAGACTAATGAATTCATTTAACTGACGATAATAATGTTATTAAAATGCAAATTGTTAATTTCTTTTAATTGCTCTACATCACATGCAATCAATCACAAACAACTTCACCAATCTTACCCGCTCCTTCTTTCCTCGCGTCGCGCCGTTATGGAAAGTACCGCCCCCCCCCCGCGTTGGGGTTGTGTTGGTTTGCTCTGTCATGCTCGGGTTGGAGATGCGATTGTGTGTCGTATCGTTTATTCTTAATCTTCTTGTTTTGGTGTTGCTCCACTGATTCTGAATGGCCTCGGCGACTGCAGAGCTGTAATTGGAAAATGCATGACTGATTTGCTCGTATGGAGCAAACATGGAGTCTCCCTCCACCTCCCAAAGCTGCAACGTAACCCAACGTAACGTCAGCTAGCAGCTACATGCTAATTCCATCCTCACCAGGGTTCACGTGGAAACCGATAAAGCAGTTCACAAGAATTATCTCTGACTTATTGAGCGCAACTTCATTAATCACGTTAATCGGTCTGGACCCAACGTTTCTCCCCAATGGGATCGAAAACCTCGTCGGTTAAAACCCCGATCCGTGAAGATGTCGTTTAGAGGGTTTGGTCAGAATAATAAGGGTCATCACCAACGGTTAACGATGGAACCGTCTATCTGATGTGCTGCCTGTGTTGTACTGCCTGTTGTACTGCCTGTTTACCGTGGGTCAGAGAGGACTGTAATTTCATCTGTGCTGTATATCGTGTATATACTGTATGGTACACTTGACAATAAAGCTGACTTTGACTTGAAAGCAGGAGCTTCCTCGTTGGTATCTCTGATGCGCCAGATGTCCGGTTTATCCCGGAGTTCCTTGTTTCCCCAACCCTCGATCTCTCAAATCTTAAATAGCATTTCTCGGTTGTGGCCTAGAGTCTAGGAAAGACCTGGGGTAGAGCTACCAATCTCGATTAAATCAATTAAAGACCTCCCCCTCTGTCCAGTCATGAGTCTTCAGGATTCCAGACTTCCTGAAGTTTCTCTTCTTCACTATTTTCTTCAACCCTTTTCACAAGATTCCTTACGTCACCCTGGAAACAGACGCGGAAAGACCAACATCCTGTTCGGGATGCATTCCCGCTCAGACACAAATACTTCCAAGAACATTTTCTGATCTTGGGTTGTGTTCAATCTCCCATTTCCTTTAGCTGTGTGTGTCGTTAATGTGCAGCATGTCAGCACAAAGAAAAATAGCCGCAACCAAAAATCCATCACCAACCACAACGCGGTGTGCATTTAATCCCAAAGGGTCCGTGACCTTCATCGCCCGGAATATCAATTTATCTCAAAAATATTTCCGATACTCCATCTTACGGTGTTTTGTTTTGTCATTTCCAGACAACTCCTTCCATTTGACGTCAGGCTGGAGATGAATTCCGGTGTTTTTAAGGGCGGCTCCACATTAACTTAACGAATGGGAAGTTAAGGTTTCACCTGCGATCAGATCTGTAAACGTTGGTGATGCATCGCATTCTTCCTGCTTTTATGGCGCTTGTTGTTTTTTTTGGCACAGAGTCCATATAATCGATAAATCGAGTTAATATGACAATACAAAGTGATAATAGCAAACTTGAAGTTGTGAAAGGCGGAATCAATCAAACTCTTCCTGTTAGTATTAGCGTTAGCATAAGATGTGGTGAAAATATGTAGGGCTACTGTCGTGAATCATCTAGTTGTGGATCTTTTCTAGAATTTAGTCGTATCTATCAATGGACACCGGGATTACACTGTGTCCCTGTAGCTATTAAACATTTAGTCACTTATGGAGAAGGTTAAACACAGTTGTTGCATCCCTGAAAAGAAATTCCACATCAGGACCAGTCTTTGCTCTTTCAGCATCAGTAGACGGATTGAGGGCTGCTCCGCCGTCGTTTTGTGTCTTTAACCCGGAGCCGGTCTTCGGTCTCTGTCATGATTTCCCCCCCCCCGTGGTCCTGTCACTGTGAAAGGTTAGCGCTCACCCTCTGACTCCAGGAAACATGCATCAAAAGAATCGGAAAGGTCGTGTCCTCGGCTACGGCTGAAGGGTTGAAGGGATGCTGGAACAGTTTATGAACACAAAGAACTCCAACAGGCCGGGTGAACCCAAAGACGGAACTTAAGTTAGTCGTTTCAGGACAACGGTGCGTCAATTCTTCAGTTGTTTCCAATAGAAGAAGGTTGTTGGTTGTGTTAACCAGCGACAGACGGAATCGGCTAAGCGCTAATGGAATCAGGTCGTACGTCGAGGCTGCTAGCCTTTCTTGAATGGTTGCCCATATTTGGATTGGTCCCCATTGCTACTAAACCGGACTAAAAACACACTCCTAGCTATTAATAACTCATATATCATTAGTTAAACCTTAGTTTGAATTCAGCCTGGCAAATTTAAATATAAAAGAAAAAAAATCTTCATTTTTATACAGAAATAATTAACACATAAGTTAAAACTAAAGGCCATCCCCTTATACACTTTTTTTTTGTGAAAGACCTGCAGATGCTAATGCAAGTAGCCCAGATATCGCTTATAATTTGCCGCACATTTATTAAGATATCAAAACAACCTTTTCAAAAAAATGAAAACGGGAAACCTGAAATTCTAGATTGAACGTTTTTCCCCGCTGATGAGAATATTCCTGCCTGAGATTTCTACCTCATCCATCGTCGTGTCAATCAACCCGTCGTGATCACGTTCTTCAGAAATGGAGGCAACGGAAGACGAGCGCTAATTCCTCTGACGACTTCAGAAGCTTCACAATTAGCGCCTGGCTTCACATCAGTCAGGACAATTATCAATCAATCAATGGCTGCGATTACGGCTAAACCGGATTAAATTGTTGTTTGTGGCGGTTGAATCTGTCGTGAATGGGATGAACGGTGACGGATGTGAGGGATTTAAAGCTCAATCTTTAGGAAGGTGCGACGGATCGTAGCGGGAACAAAACCCATCGACACTCTGCAGAGAGATTACATACTTCTAGGGATACATGCTAATTATAAGGTCAGCGCTAATCGAGTTTGTGGAACAGAGGTAGCACCATCTTAGCTAGAAAATCAGCATCTACTGTTAGCCTTGCGAGCTAGCAGACTGCTAAATGTACACTCAAGGTCTAACACCTTCCAAGTGAAACTGAACAAATACAAAAACATGTGACTCGGACCGTTCCTGTCCGTTTATGAGCTCCCCTTGTCAATACAGCTGATCGGTTTGTTCACATTACCGATCACATGACTCGTTCAGAGGCGTTGCAGAGGCACACATTACGCTTGATGGTTTTTTAATACCGCTGCAGACATTTTCGCCCCGTTGCTCATATGAGAGGCTAAACTCTTGTCCAGAGACGTATTGATCGCGCTGCTGGGAGGCGTAAATATTATTAGATTTGTGCATCAATATATTGTAAAAAAATTTCCGTTAACGTCTCTTTTAACATTGTTTTTTCTTTTTTTTCTAATTCGATGGCCGACCAAAGATGCATCAAGCATAAAATCTTGTCACCGATCAATCGGCGGATCAATCATGCCAGGAGGTTTCCACCCAACCCACCCCCCCACCCCCCAGTGGTTCTCTGCAGCAGCATCCGTCTTCATCCTCCAGTCCGCTCCAGGGCTGCTAAGGCAAAAATCGACTTGATTATTGAATCCATGCTTTGACTTTGGAGCAGCTACACACAACATTACCACACACACACACACACACACACACACACACACACACACACACACACACACACACACACACACACGATGTGTCGCTCCATCAAACCAGATGTTTCCTCCATGCAGAGCCTATTTTGGCGTCTCGTGCTCTCCGACTGATGTCGGGCGATAATACGTCGCTCGGCTGTACGGGTCTATTTTTACCGCCGTGTTCCTCGCTAAGGCTGCTGGGAGAGGGAGGCGCGACGGACAGGTTTTGTCGCGGCGTGCCGTGTTACCTCAGAAGGTATTCATAACATTGATTGCGGGTTTGATGGCGCTGCTGAGAGGTGAGACGAGGAGAGTGTCAGACTTGTCATCACGGCTGTAGCTTCTGCACGCCTCAGCTAAACGCTAGCATGTCGCCTGAACGCGTCGCCGAAAACTTGTGTCACAAATTAATAAAGATGAGTGTTTCAAACTAATGAGGTGACAAATTGGATCCCAGTGTGTGTCCCACGTCTGACTGGTCGTACTGGGATACCACCTCTATTGTAGCATCACAGTTTACTCTACTTTTTATTCTACTTTTTATTCCGATTTGATGACACTGAAATAGTCGGGGCTTATCATTAATTTTCTGCACCCCTATTTCCAGCTTTCGTGGGTCACGGAGGTTGCTGGAGCCTATCTCAGCCAGCCAAGTATTTTAGAGGATAATTGGCACATCTACTGCCATCTGGTGGATTATCTGAGCACTGCAGGCGTTAGTGGGTGTGAAATGCTGCCCCCTGGTGGGTTTAACTCAACTTCAGGCGTCAGGCTTTCGAGGGTTTTATCTCATCTTCCTCATGAGTGAAAGTGGCCAATCACAGCGTTTCAACACAACCACCTGACCGACTGTTGGACGGAGGGAGAAATGAGTCTGATCACAGAATAATCACGTCCACTCGGATATTCCTGTCATTTAAAAATGAATATCTGGGAGCGGGATAATAGGAATAATCCTTTGGCCCATTTTCAAATTAAATTTTGGCTTCCGTGGTGATGGGTGTGTGTGTGTGTGTGTGTGTGTGTGTGTGTGTGTGTGTGTGTGATGGAGAGAGAGGAGTGTGTGGCAGTGATTCCACCCTTAGAATAACTCCCCCCTAGGCCTGATGGATGAGATACAGATATGAGTTTTTCATCACTTCATCTTCACTCTGAAGTTCCTGCCATCGGGTGACTTAATAATTGAAGACCTCTCCCCATGAAAACGCAATATATGTGTTTGAGTGTGTTCAGAATTATCAATTTATCAGTCAATAATTCAGAGGTGAGGACGAGTGTGTCCCAGCAGTTTGGCTATTCTGTAAGCAAAGGCCTTAAACCGTCTGTTTGTGGAAGCATCAGCTCTGGTGTCACTCAGGGGGCGGCGACGACAGCCGATGAAACCCTCCGCTGTCAGGCTGTGAATAAACCGCCAACGAGGTAAGAAATTTAAAACCAAAGACGGACCGACGTCCAGCGGCTTCTCAATATCAACTGTAACATCGCCTCAATTAAAGTCGAGATGATCTCCATCCCTCCTCTTCCTCGGCGTTGTCACGGGGTTGGCGTTGGCGTGACGCGCTCGCCACGGGCGATCTCTATCTGTGAGCTAAGATGCTGAAGCGTGTCCGTTTTTAAACCGCTCCGTCCTCGCGTCGCTTCTCGCCGTCTGACGAAAACTAATTAGAGGAGCTGTTCATTAATTACGTTTGCGAGCCAGACATCGGGGGGGTGGGGGTGGGGGGGGGGGCAGACGCCAGGGCGCCGCCCCGGCGGGTCACCGGATCCGTCGACTGGATCCAATTCCGAACGCAACCTGCGTGATTTGTTCAATCAAGACGTCGCAGGCAATTTGTCTGGCGTCCCTCGGCGGCCCCCGGAGCGCCTGACTGAAAAGAAAATTAGAGTATCTGTCAGGCGTCCCAGAGGGTCCTGCCTTTGGGAGGTGTCGCATCCGCCTCCTCACCACCCCTACCCCCCCACTCTGTTGACGGACCTGGCACCTGCCCCCATGATTAGTTGTGTTTATATATTTACGGCTCCCTGCAAAACAACAATTACGGGCCGGCGTTCTGCTGATGATTCGCGGACGGGTCGGATCAACAGACGGATAATAGCGCGCGGGGGCTCGCCGAGAATGATGGAGGTCAGGAGGAGGGGGCGGAGGTCCGCCACGGACGCCAGATCACATCTCAGAAACTGAAGGAGAGCGGTGTTTATCAGGCCGATGGCGGTCGCTCAGAGCATCAAGTGCTGACATCAGGAGAGCGCCCCAGATAGCACAGGTAGCATTTAGCATCTGGATGAGACACAACAAGTTATCTGTAGATATGGTTGTACTTTAATGGGTGGGGCTAACTTGAAGTGGGTGGTATTTAACGCATACTGGGTAGAGATAACCAGTAAAACCTTACGGGTTCTTAAAAGGGTTCTTGAAGGAGTGCTGGAACACGGGACCCAGGTGACCCTAAGCCACGCCCACCAGGGAGGAGGAGGTGGCCAACAGATCAATACAGCAGGGTTATGGTTGGGTTATGGTTGGGTTAGATTTGAGGTTACGGCTAGGATAGGGTTGGGGTTAGCGTTAGGCTAAGGATTAGGGTTAGGCTAAGGGTTAGGGATAGGCGGTTAGGGTTACGTTTAGGGGTTAGGATTTAGATAGGGTTAGAGGTAGGGTTAGGGGGTTGGGGGGTTACAGTTAGGGTCACAGTTAGGGGTGGATTAGGGTTAGGCTGGGGTTGGATTCGAGGCTATGATTGGGTTAGGGTTAGAGTTAAGGGGTTAGAGCCAGGGGTGACTTACAGTTAGGGTGAGGGGTTTAAGTTAGGGTTAGGGTTAGGGTTAACTATTTTGAACTCACAGTCAGAACTGACCAACCGTCGCCACATAAAGAAAAGTCTTCCTTTTGCTCGAACAAAGAGCGCCAGAACAAACAACCTGCCTCTGAGCATGAAGGTCTGGGTTATGTAACCTATTAGAGGTTATGTAACCTCTAATAGGCTGTTTCCAATCACCCCTGCCGTGAAGCTAAGTGTACTCCAGAAATACACTCCCTCTGGCCCCTCCCACCTGAAGCTTTTCCAACCTTCAAGCGATCACCACTTTGTTTCCACCTCCAACTTTGCGTCATTTCGACCCAACGGCGGCAGCGCTCGTCGGTCCGCTTCAATCCGGTTGCTCTCTGTGTGCTCCCGCTGCTCCTCCTGCTCAGGTATCACCTCCTCCAACGACAACAACACCAGTAATGAACCGACTGGGAGGCGGCAGCTGCTCTCTGGCCGCTCCTCTGGCCTAAACTGATTGGCAGCCGCCCATAATGACTCGGGCTCCCGGGGGCCCCGGCGCCACCGGTACCGTACACATGTTGCGGGTTCATTTATAAGGGAGGACAGCCTTTTAGTAATCAGATAGCGGTTCGATAAACGCTGAACTGCTGACTCCCTGGAGGAAGGCTTCTGAAGGGCGATTTACCACCTCAGTGCTGATGTGATGTCTATCCTCCGTTGGCGTTTTGTGTGTGTGTGTGTCAGTGTGTGTCCTCCGAGAAGTCACAACCGGTGTGTGACGACGGCGAAAACCGAGAAGCGCAGCATCATCCTTGGCTCCCCGATGATGCAGCCGCCGCCTCGGCTCGCTGACAACGCAATTTTCACCTTTTGAAAAGACAGAGCTAAGTATAATAGCATCTGTGACATTTTCATATAAATAGACAGTTCCCACCTCTATAGATGCAACGCGGCGGCGATTAAAGCGCCGCTCATTTCATCAAAGCGTTTCCATTCGCTGCTTCTAAACACTCGTTATCTGGCGGGAATAATCCTCGCGGCGCGCCAGAAATGAAACGCATTTTCCCCTCATGCAGCAGGTTTCTCTCAGTGAATGCACAAGAAGTAAAGATATTAGCAAAAGCTAGCGCTAACAAATCCAAATCCTACTATTAGACTATCTAAAATATACATTGTATATAAAGATGCATCCAAAAATTGTAAATTCACTCATTAGCTACAAGCTAATCTGCGTGCTAATCGATGTCAAAGTTAATCATATCCTTCCAAAATGGTGATGTTTCACCTTTAGCCACTTAGCTAACAGTGCTAACAATCTCCTATTAATCAGCATTACCAGATAAGTTCTAAACTTGTTTTTTTTTTAGTAAACTCCGCCTTCAAATTATAATTAAATGTCTTGTTTTAAAAGCAGGCTCTCCAAAGCTAAAACACAAGCACGATGAACAATTTATTCCTCGTCTCATTATGCAAACTCAGACGCATCACTTCTGCTCTGCTGGAGTGAAAAAGAATTCATCTTACTGGTGGTTAAAAGGTGCTTCTCCTCCTCCTCCTCCTCCTCCTCCTCCTCTCTGCACACGCTTGTGAATAAACATGTGAATGTTTCCGTGGCATCTGTTTTTAAGTTTCCCTTTTTTTAACATCAGGACTAGGGGGGGGGGGGTGGAGGTGAGGAGGCGGCACGTTTTATCCTTCCCTCCATTCTGTGAAGATTATGGACACATGGTGATGACAGCAGCACAACATAATGCAGAAATATAGCAAAAAGTAGCTTAGTCACCGGCTTAACGGGAACACTGTATGACACTCTGTCCCCGACAATACAAACACAATGAAATGTGTTCCGCTTCCTGTCACATTTACACTCCATAGGCAACCAGGAAGAAGCACAGCAGCAACGAAACAACACAACCAGCAGGGCTACGAGTCACCCCCACAAAAGATACCCCCCCGCTTCCTCTGACTGCAAATGTGGCTTAAAGGGTGAGTCTTCAATGGGATAGAGAGGAGGAGATAGAACACCGAGGAGGAGGAGATAGATGAGAGAGGAGGAGCAGATAGAAGATAGAAGAGGAGAGGAAGAGTAGATAGATGATAGAGAAGTAGGTAGAGGATAGAGGAGTACATAGATAGATAGACACCTCAACAGAGGTGTAATGTAAAATCTGGATATCTATTGGTAGCACTGGTAGAAATAAATTCTGATTTTATTCAACTGAGACTAAATAAATAAATTTCCTCTTTTAATCAGCAAATAAACGCGGCAAGAGCTGTCAAACAGAAGCAGCGAAGCGAAACCTGTAAGTGCTGTGAAGTATAGCATCAACTCAAAGCATTAAAGTACAAATACTGCAAAACTGTAGTAAAGGTATTTAGACAGCACATCTCATTTGTCGTGTTTCAAAGAGGGAATTACCGGAAACACTGAAGTGGAACGTTTTCCTCAGCCTCCACATCCGGCAGCCGTTTTTCCTGCCAGGAAAGAGTTTAAGATCATTTAATGGAATATATTAAGTGTTACTGGGGTGTGACTGGAATACTGTCCGGCTTCCTGAGGAGTGGGATCATCTGCTGTGGGACTGAGGCTTCAAATAGCTTCTTTTTACCTGACATTTCATTGGGGAGCTGGGTGGGCGGAGCTTACAACAGCAACACCTGTCCAGGTGTGACGCCGCAAAAATACTGTCACGTCGTCTTTAAGATTAATCTTTACAGCTGAACGATTTACGAGTAACTATAAATCAGATGGTCTTAAAAGAAGGAGGCAGGTGAGGACAGGAAGTGAGGGACAGGTGACACAGGTGGGAGGAGCCAATCAGAGAGAGGTGAGAATGATTGGTCGATCATAGCAGAAGGAACGCCATAATTTTTTGTCGTGTGTAAAATATTTAACATCTTTTAAATCCAGGTTATTTAAAGTAAAAGTTCCCAGGTAGCGTGTGCTAGTATGTAGTATTACACGGCTGTTTAAACTTCATAAAGCCAACATTATCGTTACGAAAACGTATTATTTCTTTCGCCAAAGGTAAACAGATAATTAAAATTAAAAATAACACAAACACATGGGTGTAATTACGTTGATGAGCCTGCTTTTACTTTTCACCGAATGAAAAAAAAACAAAAAACAAAAGCCGAATAAACGAGGCTTCGCTGTAAATAAGCGACAATATCTCAACCTTGTTAGCAGCCAGTTTTTAACATTTACTCAAACGTGGATCATTTGCAAGGTGAAACTGCTTATTAAGAGCATCGGCGGCGCTCATGGGAGCCTTTTAATGTCGCCGGCTTTCTGCTTCAACATCATGCCACACGCTATTAGCAGTAACAACAGGCATTAATTCAAGGGGACAACACCTGGTGATGCCTTTCCAAAAAAGAAAAAACTCCCTCGGTTCTTGTCAGATCGACCAGAATGCAATTAAAGAAAGGCGTCTTCCCTTACGTACGAGGCTTTGATGTCGCATGTCAGACACCAAAGCCCCAATTGAGAGAACGAGCTTCAGCAGACATTCGGATTGGCTCCCAGGTCCGAGGTTTTGGGTGCTGATGCGGAGCGACGAGGTCAACCACGCCCATCAGACTAGACCCATCGCCCCTCAGATGCTGCTGGGGAAACCCTGTTGCCCCACAGGGGGGAGGGGGTCATTGTTACATCACGCACACCGCTCCAGGATATACGCTCAAGGATGTACAGATCCTTATTGCAAGTGGGTGATACAGTTTCCATGGCGACAGAAGTCCACTGATGTTTAGTTTGGCACTATAAATACTTCTTAGTAATCTCATTACCGGTTAGCTTTCTCACATTAAATTAGGAAACTGGTACAAAACTCACAGCTGAATTAATCACCGCTCACATCTCGTGCACCTTCCCCCGGTCACATGACGCTAATGGGACCAAAAGGAGCTTCTGGTGTCTCTCCAGGTAAAAGACAAGGTATTTTCTCCTTCTGCATGTTAGCTGCTAATCATGACTAGTCGCTAAGTGCTACCAGATGCTTTGTAAATCCTCCAGCTCGGGTTTGGGTGGGGAAAATCCAACTTCCGATCCCCAGGAGTGGATTGAAAACCCTGTGAATGTTGCTACGTCTACCTCGAGAGCTAAGGAACATTATAGGGTACAAGTCAGCTTTAGAGTTCCGCGCAACAAGAAAACAAGGTGGACTTGTTGCATCCGAGCAGAAGAGTCTGTCGCTTCTCAGAAAGCCTTCTGACGTCTTCGCCGCAGCGTTCGTTTTGGTGTTTTCAGGATGAAAACGTTCCTCTCACACAGACCGGGGACGGCTAGGGGAGGCTTTAGGCTCTGTGGCAGAAACATCCTGCTCTCAGAAAAAAGTGGAAGTTATGTACACAAAGCAGACCTGACACTTCAACTCGGGTCCTCGGTGCGCTTTTTGACAGTTCAGTCCAAACAGAGGATGCTGATCACCTCAGGAACAAAGTTTCACAATAAAAGCTGCAGCCGGCGGTGCTTCCTCGACCGGCTGAGGGGCTGGACGCGCTCAAGAAAAGCTAAAAGCACCATCTGCCTGCTCCCAACAACACAATCTGGTTTGTTGTGTTGTGACGTCTGCATGATTTGTGCAATTATTCAACCTCGGCAACTCATCCGCTCGCATATGGCTGCTGCTGCACCAGAAATACTACGCCGCTACGTTCTTAGCATGCAGCAGAGCATGTGTGGCGATGATGTGGATCTTCATCCCTTTTTTGGGGGGGAAAGTGTCTCTACGAAGGCCCCGGGGAGGATCGTCGTTTCTGTTTCCTGTCAGAAACCAAAGAGGGTGTTTTAAACAGCCGGTTCCGTTGAGCTCTTTCTTTCTGATTACACCCGAAGCCGGATTATTCACTGGTCCGATTGTGGCTGATGGAGTCTGACATTTCAGTCTGGCTGCTTTTCATACCGACTATTATCCCTGCGTCTGCCACCGAACTGACCACCAACCCAACAATAGAGGAAAATCCCACTCCAGATTACGCCTGGATTTATGTCGGGAGGGTTTTTCTCCAACGCGGCAGAGGAATAACGTAAAATATTAAGACGTGGTTGGGTCGGGTGGCGGCGCAGGACTTGATGGATGGGCCATTAATCAGGTTCCCCCCCTCCCTGACAAGACAGTTACTCTCCATCACGAGCAAACGTCCCACCTCTGAACGACGGTTCACAGGCGCTGGGATGATGTCGTACTCTACGCCGATGATTCACTACTGTTGGCACGACATGGACAACGTTGTTCGGGAGGGTTCTCCTCAGATTAAACCTGAGCGTTTCATCTGAGATTATCTGACGTAGACGTCTGCCTGTCACTGCAGAAACTACAGTAATAGTAAACCTCGGATTACGTCGTTTGAAGCTACGTCTTTCTCGATTACACGTCGACTTTTTTTTTTAAAAATACACGGACAAATAAAAATTAAGTTTATGTCATTTTCCTCTGCTTTACGTATTCTGGAATTATAAAATCACTAGTAAACCATTAAAAACACATAATATCATGTTACTGTACAATAAATCAGAATAAAACATATAATATCATATTATTAGCCCGTAGCAACCCCCGTGACCCACGATGAGGAAGAAGCAGCTGAAGACGAGACGGAGATGTTTTTTTTCTGTACTACATTGAAAAATAAAATTTGTTAATAGCTTAAAATAGATTTGTATTAAGTAGATATTATTTATTCATAAATAAAGTACAGTACAAAGACGAGGTTTACCTGCATGTACTTCACAAATATGTAGGTTTGATTCATTTTAAATAAACTATGACTGGATGTCCGACTCAAGATGTTTCAAAGCTCCTTCCAGGAAATAGAGTCATAGTTGCTTCGTGATCCAGAACTGCTTAAATCCAAATGCTTTTGTTTTGAAAACTCCCCGAGCTACATCGTTAAACTTCCTTGAACAGATTCAACACTTCATTCTTCAAACAACATCTAGCTGAAGGCAAGACTGAATTATTCATTCAAACCGGAGCAGAACTCCCTCCATCGTTACGTTCTTATTTAAGACCTTCTCAAACGTAACAAAGAAAAATATGACAAGAGGAACTCGGCTGAAAAAATTAAAGTTCAGCCCTGACCATAATAAGTCAAGATGGAGCAGCAAAGCATCGTGGGTAACGACTTCCTTCACCGCTACCGGAGGAGGAAGGAGGCAGGAAGGAGTGGACGAGGAGCCTTCGGGAGGTTTCACACCTCACCCGACACACAGAATCAGGACGTGTCATCTGATGTGTGTGTGTGTGTGTGTGTGTGTGTGTGTGTGTGTGTGTGTGTGTGTGTGTGTGTGTGTGTGTGTGTGTGTGTGTGTGTGTGTTAGATGTTCTTATTAGCTTAGCATCCAGGAGAAGCTTTTATTTTATTGGACCAATGGACTAAAAAAGGCCTCTGATTGGCAGAAGTCCATGTGAGGCGGAGCTCGAGATGTCTCCCTCTTGTGGCAGACAGGGGTACTGCACTTCTACTTTATTGTTTGCGACCCGCTGGCCTTTTCCGTGAATTTTTTATTTATTTTTTTTGATGAAGGTGATCCCACCTCTTCCTCCCGAGCCGATTCTGACAAAATCCGATTTGAGCCAATGGCGCGGCAGTTCATTACTCCAAAGTGCATTATCCCGCTGATCGCATTAGCGTAATCCCTGCTTCTAGCATTTCCTTCATTTGTTGCAATTACAGCTTATTCAGGTGAAGATGTAGCGCTGCGCTAACGTAGCTTGTCATTCCGCTCATTCCTCCGAGCCCTGCAGGTTTGTCCACCATGTTCGCCATCCCTACCCTCACCTAACGCCACTTCCTACCTCCACCGCTAAACACAATAACGCCTATAATGGGAGTCGAGGTGAATAATGTTGGGAATAAAGGAGAAGGAGGAAAACGACACGACTCCTTCTGTAGATTCTTTAGGTTCTCTTCCTGCATCATTTCCTCTGCAGGAGGAACAAAAACTCAAGATTCACCCGGAGGAGGAAGACCAGACTGGTTAGCCATTGGAGTTCAATCAAACTGTCTCCTCTTCCTCGGGGGAGTGTAACCGGACCTCCCTTCTCAGATGAGAAGTGACAAATTTGACTGAGGGGTGTATTTTTGACTCCTCCCTCCTTACAATAACCCGGTCCATGCCTCTTTGAATCCCTCTGACTGGCGACGGCCTCGCGATTGTCAATTTCATGCTTGATTAATCGTCGTTACTGCAAGTGAAACGAGAAAAAAAGGGGGGGAGAGAAACGCAATTCAGAATTAAAATGGAGAGCGAGACTCCCTAAAGAGGTAGAACCGCGTCGGACTCTAGCTTTTATTCCCTATTTCGGCTCATCGGTGGGAAACGAAATATTTTTGAACGTTATATACAAGAAAAAAGCCGTTCCCGTCAAAGTGATGCGGAGAGAGGAAGACGCGGATAAAGGTTATGGTCCAATCTCCTCATCCGGTCGTCTCCTGCCATCGCTTTAATCTGAAGCCACATCCGTCGGATTCGGCGTCAGTCACCGTAATATTTTATTTAAAATACGACAGAAGCACAAAGGTCATCAATTTCCCGAGGCGGCTGCCTGCACAATGTTGTCTGCACGACAAAGATCCAAAGCCATCATGAATAATTTAATGATTATGAATTATGATAATGACTTTGATGTCGTCTCAGAGATGGCACGGGCGGTCGGCGGAGCGTTCCTGAATGTCAGCGCGGGTCACGATGTGAACCATTCAAAAAAAATAAAAAATAAGAAGACGATCCCGGAGAGGATGATCTGAGAGGCTTTTTATTGTGCAGAGAATCCAAGCTAATAATAAACCTGCACCCCAATCCCTCTGGAACGGCGGGGCCAGATCTGCCTCCCGGGCTTCCTAGTCTTTCACCCAAGACTGTGCTTCCCCTGCCCGCTGACATTTAGCTTTCTTTTCAGATTAGTTCTGCTTGTTGGGTCGGCAGAACTCACGGATCGGAGTTTTATTGCTGAACGCAGACTTACAATCTGTGCCGGCGCCTCGCCAGAGATCCAGAGTCCTTTTGCACGACACAACCGTCTTCACCAATCTTGGTCTTTGGTATCCAGAACCAGCTGAGTGTTCCATCTATCATCCCTGGTTGGGTTGGTCACCATCTCCATGAGGAACCTCCATCAATCTGTGTCCCAGAACCTCGGCGCTCCTCCAGGACCCTGGAAGAACCAAAGAGCCAAGAGTGCCAATGCTGTAGAGCATCCAGGCAGAGCGTCACCTCCACCCAACTGACCTCTCTGTCCTCCTTTAGTTCCTACTAGTTGGGTTATTCTTCAGTTTCAGATCCAGGCTCCAACTGAAGAACTCCAGCCCACCTCCTCAAGGTCTCCAGACCTTGAGGAGGCGAGCTGAACCTCTTCAAGGACTCCAGGCCTCCTCTTCTTCACAAGTCTCTGGCTAATAGCTTCAAGGTCTCACTTGGATCGTCATGAGTCATCACCTGCCAGCAAAGAGCGGATTTAATGTTAATAAAAGGAGAAGAGAATGTTCTCCTTCGTCCCTATTTGAAAATATAATTCAAAACCTCCTGCAGCAAATGGGAGATTTGATTTATTTATTTTTTTATACATTCTGATGCATTAAATCAGCAACGCTGCATTTTCCTGGCGCTGTCGGTCCTTGTTTATCTAGAGATCGGCCTCTATCAGGTTAAAACGAACCCCCACCCCCAACAACATTATGTAAGCCATGAACAACAGCGTTTTTAATTTCCGGAGAGAAGTTTTAATTTGAAATTAAAATACGAGCATGCATGAGGAGGCAGAAAAGTTTTGAAAGTGCATTAAACCATGTGAAATATAAATACTAGTGGAGTTCACCGTGGTTTCACCACAGGAGGCCAGGCGTGGACGATTGTTCCCACTTTTTCCTTCTCATCAGTCGTGATTATCACTCTTTTTGCACATGATAGGATTCATTTTGTCCCTCGTGAGGGGGGGGGGGGTATTCCAGCAAATGTGCTTCAAATCCAAGTTTGTCTGTGTTGGCGGATGGATACAACATCGGTGGGACCGTATCTCGTTCTTTACCGCATATTTGGAAACAGAGGTCTATTTTCTCTTGTATTTCAGGTCCACAAACATCAGGAAACGACCGACCTCCACTTTTTAGTGAGGAGGAAGTGATAAATGATGGGAAGAGCATGAATTATTTGTTCCCACGGAGAACAAACGGGCTAATCTGCAGCAGCACTTAGCGCCTCGCTAAATTGTGAATATGGATGATGTCATCCTGGAGGAGCCTCATGTATTATTTCTCCTGCAGGAGAGTTTTTTTTACTGCTTTCAGTGGCCGCCAGGAGTCAGTGACCTGATATCGACGTCCCTTTGGGAAGGAGGCGCGAGGCGGCGGAGAGGAGATATTAAAGCTGCATCTGCTGGAGAATGAGTCACAACCACTTTTATTTTTTTTTTAGTGAATTGTTTTGACTTCGTATCTGGACTCATCAAATAATGTCTGACTGCGCGGCGGCGTTTTTATTTCCAACTCAGCCTGCATACAAAAATCCACTCAGTCCGATAACAGAATCACAATTGAATTAAACAGAATTCAGCGATAATGGAAAGTGGACTTTTTTTGACCTCGCATGAATTGCTTTTCGTTCCATTCAGGTGTCGTTCTCTTTCTATTCTATGAGTCGCTCTTGATGCTTGTGGAGATGCTTGCCTCGGTCACATGACTACCTTCTTAAAGGGGCCGCTCCCGCTCATTATTAAAGGATGATCCGTGGAAGTACTGTCCAGGATAATAAACAGGATAAGTCCAAAGGTGGGTCTGAACCAATGAGGAGACTAAATCCAACAGGAGGCGGGGCTAGGGAGACACAGGTGAGGTCGCTCAGAGCGCACCTGCTGGTAATGGTGTTGTTTTAGCTCGCGGCGCTAACGGGATCACCAGCTTCCATGTTGTCTCCACGATGCAACAGGATGGGCTTTGAGGGATTCTTAGCGTCTTTTAGCTCGTGCACTGCTGTCCCCGTATCTCTCCACAGCGGCGGCGGTCTCATATCGGGGTCAGCGGGGCTAAACAGCAGAGCGGGAGACCTGATAGCGATTGCTGGCTAACGCCAAACCATGTGCCGGATGAGGATGTAAGCGTTACAGGATGTGACACGGTGTCTTTTCTCTTTTCTTTCACCCCCCTCAGCAGAAAACCAGGGATTTATTCTCTTTATCTGTGGCCGTACTGGAGGAGATCATTTGCTGCTCAGGACCCTGAAACATAAGCTGGCAGATCCACTGGAAGAGGATAACCCATGGAGGGAGGGCGCAAAACCCAAGCCGGTGTGTTACAGGATGCTCGGCTGCTTCTCCTGGGGGGCACGGACTCCTGGATGGATTATGGACTTGTTGGGATGGGGTGTGGATGAGGGCAACATATTAAAGTTTGGAGGGGATCATGATAAATCAGGAAGTTTTTTCCCTCACTTTTTTTTAACACATTTGATTTTTGGATTTGTGTTTTCCTGCGTTCTGATCTGTTGTCTGTAAGCTGCATCACATCTGAGTCATCAGGGAGGTGAGAGAGGAGCTGCACCCGCGATTGTCCACCAGCAGAGGGCGCCAGACTCCGATGAGAAGGAGCTCCATTACACATTTGTGTAGAAAACAAAGGTAAGCACGAGTGAGGACACAAAATAATATAAGAAACGGAAACATTAGCAACTGTTAGCACGAGTTCTTTTGATTTAAAACTGAAGAAGAACAGAATGCATTACCGCTAAACTGAAACTCCCAAGCTAGCAGAACCAACAAGAAACAAAAGTTGATGTGATGGTACGAGAACGCTGCTAATAAAGTTGATACAGACTGGATTCATGTTTATTATTGTGTTTAGATTAAAACAGTTTTTTTTATGCTGGTTGTGTCGTTTTATTCTGTTGGATTTATCCGCCACACCTTAAAGGACGTTCCGTGACACAAAAACTGTATCGTTTGTTGTTGGGGTTGTGTAAAGAACACGCGTTAAACGTTGACGTCTTTTGTGTGCCACAAGCTGCGGAGATTATTTTCCTTAAATAGCAATTACACCTCCTCTCCACCTTAATGATTTGGGAGGAAGGAACGGACACTTTAAATTGCTTTCCTTCTTTCTTCTGCAGACCGGCCGGCTGTTGGCTTGCGTTCCTGTTATTGTGCTGCAGGACCGGCGCCACAGGAACGCGAGGCTGGTCAATACTTTTCTCATCGAGGATGCAATAAAAGTAAACAGTTTCATTATTCTTCCTACTCAGAAATTCTCATTTAGATTGTAGCCTGGATCCCAGCCCGTTGTTTGCCACTTAAGATTTCCATTTGCCGTCTCCTGGGGGGTTGAGCGGCTCTGTTTTAAGTCTGGATACAGACGTGGTGGGACACCAGACAGACCCGGACTCTGTCCAGTGAGACTCTACAACCGAAATAAACAGATTGGTCTCAAATGATCAGTTAAAGTAGCTTCACAGGGTGCAAAATTATACTTATTTGACGGTTAAATGAGGAGATCAATAACCTTTGTCATGTCTGTTGGTTAAATCTGAGATTGCAACCAATGCCTGGTTAGCTTAGCTTAGCATTGAGGCCTGAAAAAGGGAGGGAAAAGATAGTGTGGCCAACGAAGTTCCATGGCGGGATCTCTCCAGAAAAAAAATGTGGTTTCAAGGGTCGATGATGTCACACATTCAGGGTTAAATGTTGAGTTTGTGATCCACCTCTCAAACCTGAGCCCCCGCCCATTCAAAACCCGCTTTGAAAGCGTCGGATTGAGCGTTTTCTCGTCTCCTGCTGATGCAGACTGCTTTGGATGTCGCGTTGGAGCCTCAGGGGTGGCAGCTTCATATTTAGAGACATGAAAGAGATATTGATCTAATCATCTCGCTTTAAATGAGAAGGCAAAGTAGAGCATTTCCCTAAATGTCACACTGTTCCTTTTAAAATTGTGACAATAATTGGTGTAAAATAACAGCAGCCTTTCTGTGCGTGAATATAATTGTAATTCTGGAGGTTTTTTTAAGTTTAATAAATCTCAGATGATCTAATCATCCAGTTTGTGAACCGTTAGCAACAAGACGTTAGCAGCATCTGTTAAGATGCTACAACTTCCTGTAAAAACATATTAAAGGGTCATTCCATGAAAATTGTTAAGTTTGGTCCCCAATATTCAAAGAGGAGCAAGAGACATATTAAAGTTGTCAGTGATAATTTAGTGTTTTAAACCATTGTATTTTAACTCATGTTAGCGTGAGTTAAAATACAATTAAATAATGCACATTTTTAACTTTTTCTGTTAAACTACAATCATTTTCTCATGTCTGCTCTGAGCATTTTTGTCATTCATGTCATGTAAAACTTGAAAAATATCAAATAAATTGAACACATGTGTTGTTTTAATGGCTAGAAATACTTTCCTCTTAACAGGAAATGTGTTCATTATATTAAAATGACCTAATGTTGTAATTTTGCGCCAAAATGCAACCACTTCCTGTCAGTGACACCACTAACAGGAAGTGACATCATTCAAGAATTGGAAAAAAAGAAGTTCAAACAATGAGTTTTGATTTTTGGTAGATTTTCCTTTCAAAACCACTAGACATTAGGGGAACAAATTAAGCACACTTTGAAATTATATTTATATAAATCATGATTCTTCTCTTGTAATTTCATGCTAACTGTGGCTTTTTTTCAACCCCATCACATTCAATCCAGTAAAAAAAAAAATATATATATATATACATATATATGGATATATTTGTGAAAAAACTTTCAGGATATGTTCTGCGTAGTAAGAAATTAGAAAATTCCAAGGTCAGATATGAACACTTTCCATGGAATGACCTACAGATACATAGATTGAATGTCATTTTGTGTCTTCATGAAGGTTGATGGGATGGATCTGCTGGTTCCTCCAATCACGCGGCCTGTCCGTCGTCGCCGTTAGCATCTGGGCAGTAAAGCAGATCACAGGCGGCCTTCAAAAGGAATTCTTGAAGCTGTGTTTCTGAGAATAAGATGTATGTTTTTGAAGTGGTAATATATGAATGTCCTGTTGCTAGGCAACTAACCATGAAAGTGGACATTAATGTATGTTTCTTTTGCATTTCAACTTAAGGAACAAGTGATGGAGAACAAAACCTCATCTTCATGAAAACAAACCGTCCTCAAGACGGAGAACGGGAATCTGATTAAACGGATTCTGCATCAAAATGCAGAACTCTCTGTTCCGCCTGCTGACCATTCAGATCACGACCGCCAAAGTCACGGGGTCAGGCGCTGGGGGGTGCGTCTCAAAGCCGACCTCTGAAACACTCCTCTTATTATTCCAAGAGGTGGCGACGACGCAGCCCTGAACATTGTTTGAGGAAGCGTCTCCGTGAACCGGTTCGTTCCCTTTATCGGGAGAACTTCTACGGAGTCGTTTCCAGCATGAAAATAAGTGTAACCGTGGTAACGTAGGCGACCGATGCCTCGCGAGGGAAAGGGAAACAACACCTGGGTGACAAACTAAACAGACATGCACCGTGTTGAGGTCGCGTCCCGTGTAAAGAGAGTCCTGCTTCCCGACTGACCTCCGATGATTCTTTTATGGATGGAGTCGGGTCCCAGTGGAGGAGGGTCGCACCTTCATCTCCCCAGCGACACCTCCAGGGGAATCCTCATGAGTCCGTGTCGGACGAGATGTGGAATCCCGTCAGCGATTTCTAAGTCGGCCTCAAGGTCTCTTCCCAGTTGGGGTTGTAAAGGGAAAACCCCCCCGGGTGGCAATCCTCTGCATAAAAACATGTTGGGGTGTTTCATCCTCCCATCCTCCTAAAAAGAGACCTAACAAGAAGGAAATCCATTCCATTTCACATCGTCAGTTAATTGCGAACCAATTGCGTTTGGGAACCCATTTCCATAAAGTCAGGCAGCGACATTCCTCCAGTGGGAAACGTGGAATCACTTCCACCACCTTTTCGTCTAAAACGATGTCATTTACCTTTAAAGACTTCAAACAAAGGCCGGAACCAACCATTAAAAACTCGTTATGTGTTGTGTGTGATGGAAAACACCTCCAGTGGCCTTCATGATGGACCGGCGTCCCTGTTTGGACCCGTTTTTAACATCTGTTCTGAGTACAGGTTGTGGTAGTACATACAGTACTAGTAGTATCTCGATATTAATTCAAACATAATTCAAACAACATTTCCCGGAAAGCCCAAAGCTCCCTAAATTATGAAAACACCAAACATATTTTTACCAACTAATAGACATGCAGACCTTACCTGTGTGTAATTATATATTATATGTAATTATATATTAGTTACGTAAATAGTGATAAAGAATGAAAAGAAACGCAAAAGTCACAAGACAGATCTCGTTGGTGGTCTTTACTCCATCAATGAGACCAAGATCCGGTCTCACTGATGTCGTATCCATCCGCCAACACGTAAAGGACGAGATCCGGTCTCACTGATGTCGTATCCATCCACCAACACGTGGTAAAGAACGAGATACCGTCTCACCTGATGTCTCAAGCCATATCTTCAGGTTCTACTCTACTTCTAAGGCCCGAACCGATCACCTGAGGTCCAGACATGCTGTCCCTGTTTTACCTGCTGGATCTTGTCCTTTCTGACCTCCCCAATGTCGGGACACAAGGAGCCGCCTCCCGGGAGCGATGAGGGGCATTTCAGGGACTCAGTCTGCCTCAGCTAATTTCCGTCCCACGTGCCATGTGGGCTCACATCATTTTTCTTACCTTTTTATACCTCCGTCCGCCTTGTTACGGAACACCCTGGTGTCACATTCACACAGTCACACACCTGGGAGCTGCCCGGTCCAATCATAATCCTACTACTGACCACTGAGCAGCACCGCCGGGGCGATTAGGGATGAAGTGATCGGCTCAAGGACGACCGGTCGCCGTTGGGGGAACAGAGGGGAATTAGTTATTCATTTTCCAGCCCGCAGTCACAGAATCACTTCTCCAAACTTTACACTGCTTCTTACTTCGCTCCATTTCTTCCCACTCCGGAAAGGCTTTAGATTGGTGGACGAGGAGCCGACGCCGTACATCAGGGACCCCTGCCAACGAAAGCCTCTTCATAGAACCGGCGGGGGAGTGGATCTCAGGTATCCTGGGTTTACCAGAGATTGCCTTGTGGGTGAGGTAACAAGGAAGCCCAGCAGGAAGTCGGAATGCGGCGCGGAGATTGTCGCGTTTGAACGGTGGGAGTTATGAGTAGGAGGTACCAAAAAAAGGGACTGCAGACAATAGATGAGACAGAATACTAAGCTGCTCCGGGAGTCCATTTCCAACCCGAATCATTTCATAATGAATGCTTTGACTGATTTTAAGCACACAGAGGCAGGAAGTATCCCGAAGCTGAAAGGTAATTCTTTTTCCAATCTTGTCAGAAACTCTCGAATCAATCGCGACGCTCCGTTAGCAGTCGATTGGCATCTTATTGACTTCCTGATGTTTTTCCCTCTCGCAAGAGCAGATTGGCTGAAAGGAAGCGAGGCTCGTCTAGCGGCGCTGGCCTCAGCGTGACATTTTACTTCTGAGTAATTTAAAGTTCAGGAGCATAAAAATTAATACGCCAGAAGAACTGTTTGATATTAGGCTTAAAAAGTTCCTGCAAATCCCCCCCTTTTTGTGTTATATTCAATTTATTGAATGGCACACAGTTTTAATACATAATTAGATTCGGTTGCAGAGGGCAGAGGTGTTAGGAAAAACATATTCAATATAATCTTTTCACACATTTTCAAAGTTGCTAGCATTAGCTTTAGCAAAGGGATCGGCAAACAGTTATAAATACAGTTGGTGAGACACGCAAATGTATGCATGAATTTTTGCGCCTTTTTTTGAGAGATCAAAACTTTTGATTGGTTGGTTGTCATAGTCAAGTGTCTTAAACTTAAAAAAAAAAAAAGTTTAGCCTAACAAACAAAGTTAGCAGCTAACTTCAAAAGAATAAGAGTAGACTGTGGGCAGAAATGTGCTACTAAAACACGTTAGCCTCACTTTGCTCTGCTGTTTGTTTACCAAATCCCTCAAATCCCTCGTGAAAAAACAAAAAAATCTTTATCTTTGTGATGTCTCATTCTCACACAGACAAAAACCTCAGCTTGAACCGAGTAGAACAAGCCATCACGGTGTGGAGTGTATGATTTCACCGGGCCGGCGGCGCGCATTGACTCGCCGCGGCCCCCCAGGAGCGCCAGTGTCACGCTATGGTCCAGATATTGTGCCAAATTGATTCCCATCTGAAGTCCTGAAGGCGGCAAAGCTGCTGCGAGAAGCTAAAGACGGAGATTTAAAGGTCAGGATGAAGAGCTTGAAGAAGACAGGAAACACCTTTCGATCTCACTGATTGGCTATAGATCGCCGGGTGGGCGGTGCTTCAATGTAAACTATCTTCAAACATCCATATGGCTCATCTTTGGCGTGTCTTGACCTCATTGCTGCGTTATTAACTCATCCGTGTCTGGATAAATGACTAGCCGGCGCCGGTAACAGAGCGGCTCCTCCTCCCTGAACGCCGTTTATTTATTTGGAGGAAATGGAAGGTCTGTCAGCGGAAGTGAATGAAATGAGTGATGGAGAGAGCGGCATGATGGGAGGATTAGGGGGTGGACAGCGGTGGGGAAGATTGATGGCATCGCTCCGCGGCTGATTACAGATACATTTGTGTTTGTTGCGTCGATGCCGGTTCCTCGCCGTCAGGACGGGCCTACGGTGGCTCTGGTGGACAAAAAACCATGAATGCTGCTAATAAGCAGTTAGATCAGGCGCTGTAATACAGTCCATTGAGCCTTTTCTTTTTGCAGACTATTGAAAAGTTAAAAAAAAAACCACTTTTAAAGCTTTTTCAGATAAATAAAGATCCGTTGAACCAAATACTTTTCCATCCTTTATTCCAGGGGTGTCAAACTCATTTTGACTGAGGGCCACATCAGCATAACGGCTGTCATCAAAGGGCCCGATCTAACTAATAAATGTAACTAAATGTAACTCATTGTAATGTAAAATAAATGTAAAATAAATAACTACTTGTTAATGTTAAATAACTCTGAATTTATTACTTATTCAAGTTACAAACATTACAGTTACACCAAAAAAAATGTTTGCTTGTTTCTCTGTTATAACATAAATCCTTAATTTTTTTTAAAATTCAATTTAATTAAAAAAAAAAAACAACATAAATTATGTTTAATCAAGGATCAAACTATCCAAAAAGAATAAAGAAAAATAACATCAAACACATTTTTGACCTACTTATTTTTCGACACTCTGACCTTTTATGCTAACGTGGGCCACATAAAATGAAGTGGCGGGCCCCATTTCGCCCCCGGGCCTTGAGTTTGACACATGTGCTTTCCGCTTTCAAGATACAAATAAATAATAACTACTACCCCATTCCTGTTTTAAGCAGGATGACCCAAATATTATTGCAGGAGGGATGGATCCAGAAGCGACCCCCCTGCGATCATATTCATTAATCCTGTGTATTCGTATGGATGGAGATCGATAGAGAGGGATAGATAGAGATGGAGGCAGAGAGATGAAGATGGACGGAGAAGCTTAGATGGAGGTCGATAGAGAAGAATTAAGACGGGCGGGGTCTGGTGGGCGGAGTCAACTGAGTTACACTCCAGAGAATGGATTTAAAATGAGCCGCGATAGCGTACGTGTTGCTAAGCTGATGTTGTATCCATCCACCGACACGTGGTAAAGAACGAGATGCGGTCTCACTGATGTTTTACCCACGTGTTCCTTTTTCGCTGCCATGGAAACGATCTGTCAGCATCCACGTCCACAGGGAGTTTTCCCAATGCCAGCCCAAACAGCCAGCGCGTGTCATTTGGGAGAATAGCAATAGAATAAAATAAAAAAGAAGAAGTTTGATCACCTTCAATTCATCAGACACAAAACAAACATGTGAGCACAACCACGGCGTAGCATTGTTGCTAAGCTTTAGCAGCGGGACGACTCCATCCGCGAACGTCGTGGCGACGACTGTCAGCCACGAAGGGAACTAGTTTTCAAGCGTCATCCCCGCTGCGAAGCACATCTTTCATCCGCCGTCAGCAGTCGCTGCAACTTGTTTAGCAGGGGGTGGGGGGGGTTGACGGAGGACGATGTCTGACACGTTCCCCTTTGATATCAATACATAAAATCTTTCCTTCCCAGCATGCATTGCACATAAAACTGCTTCTCGTACAAGGTGAGGGGGTATGTGTGACGTTACTGCCCTCAGATGAGTTGAATCCACAGAAGCTGATTACAAATTCCGAACTTTTGCGAGGGAAATGTATGCGAGGAGAATCTCCCGTTTGCGCCGAGCTCTATACGTTAGGCCTCGGAGGGCGAAGCTACAGCGAGGCGAGCGTTTGTGCTCGGTAATCCCAGTGGGGAGCAGAGGTTTTCCACGGGTCTCCACTGCCCTCTGCATGACAACAGGAGAAACTGACAACCTGCTGGAAATGCTGAAGCCTCCTCGCAGTGGTAGAGGCACTATTTGAGGCAGATTTGGTTCTTGGTGCTTTACGCAGACACCTGTGCAGCCATCGTACGTAAATCTGCAGGCCGGATGCGACTTGATGTGTTGTGCAACTTTAAAAGAGCATCCAGACACTTTGCTAGTTCACTGGGCTCAATTGTGTGGGCGCACCAAACAATGGGATGCTCGAATCCAAATGGATACGAGGGTTTCTCCGCCGTCTACAGATGGCTGCTGATGACCTTGCTGGGAAAGCGATATTAATCACAGCGACGCCTCCTCCACTCCGAGAGGCGCTGGGCAGGCGTGCATGCAGCGCTAACAGCCAGTGGGAGGTGAGAAGTGGTGGAGTAGCACAGAAAGTGACTCCATATGCTTCCACCATGCACTATTTTCTCTCGTGTGTGTGTGTGTGTGTGTGTGTGTGTGTGTGTGTGTGTGTGTGTGTGTGTGTGTGTGTGTGTGTGTGTGTGTGTGTGTGTGTGTGTGTGTGTGTGTGATCTTAAAGGATGTGAAACATCACAGCTTCAGAGGAGTCGGCTGTTCCTGCAGCAGCAGGGGGGGGGGGGCTGACCATGCAGTCCTGGAGAGAAGCCACGGAACAAACGCTGCAGCCATGTTGGGAAACATGAGCTGTTTCATCTCCTCACTCCTTAGTCTGTGAGGGGCTTGAATAAATTAACAGCAGTTTGTCAGCAGCTCCCTGTGTGTGTGTGTGTGTGTGTGTGTGTGTGTGTGTGTGTGTGTGTGTGTGTGTGTGTGTGTGTGTGTGCGTGCGTGCGTGTGTGTGTGTGTGTGTGTGTGAATAGATTGGTTTTGTGTGTAGCTTCTTGCTTTTTTATTTATTCAGTTGCGTAAGTTGAGTCTGCAATAAAAGCTCAGTAGTTGTGCTGTTATTGTTAGCATCAGTACTTTTATTGTTTCCATTCTCAGTGTTTTAATAGATAATAAAGTTTCCATCTAATCAAGTTAAGTAATGGTCGCATTTAAAGAGGAAAATTTCATTTTGATTGTGAAGAATTTAACTTACTTAAATGAGTAAAACACTGAAAATCTCATTTTAAATACTTCATGTATAAACTACTTCAAGTATAAACATGAATAAAATGTTTATTGACTAGTTCCTTTTAACTTTATATACAGTGGAATGAACAGTTTGCATCAATGTAATTAGTAAAGATTTAATGAAGTCATCATGAGTCAGTAAGATAAAATGTGACCTGTTATATTGTTCTAATCATTATTATTATCATAGTCATCATCATTATTATATTATTCATGTAATTATCAGTATTATTACTGTCTGTCCAAGAGACTTCTTCAGTTCTGAACTGAAGTCTCTTGGATGAGAGAAGAAATGTCTTCAAGAACTTTCTTAACGTCCAGTGGATTGACTTAAACAGCTTTTGGATAGTATTATTACTGTATTATTATTAATAATATATTATAATTATCATAGTCATCACCTTTATTTATTATATAATAACACATAAATATATAATACAATAAATAACAGTATAATAATAATAATTAAATAATAACTTATTTTCATTATTATTATCTTGTTTATCATTATAGACTTTATTATTATGCACATCATTTTTATTATAATAATTATAATTACTATTGTTCATTATTAATCTGTTATTAATCTATTATTATTATTATTATTATTATTATTATTATTATTATTCCCGGGTGGGCGGTGGGGACCGATGACGTCAGCCCCTGAGCTCCCTACAGGTGATTGGTGGCTTTTAACCTCCAATCACAATCCGTCTCTAAAGTGGCTCTGTGGTCAGTTTGGGTCTTTTTTTTTGTCGAAGTGAGATCGGATAACTGTTAAAGTTCAGACTCAGCGACACGACATCAGTTTATCCGCGTCCCGTTTTGCTTCCGGTGACCTTTAACAGTGAGTTAAACCCACTTTAACGAAAAAAAAAACAACACACCAAATTAATTTCCCTCTGAGGCGTCCTAAAGGGAGCTAACTAGCGTTAGCATCGGGCTAGCATGACAACCAGAAGAACCGCCGTCATCCCCTTCCTCCCCTGTGGCTCTGCTAGCAGCGGGTAAGTTGTAACTCCCGTCTCCCGCTAGTTGCCCCTCTGTTACCGGTGTTCCGGTGGAAAAGAAGCCGCCTTTCGACTATCGACAACTTAGTTCCGACTTGGAGTTAAAGTGTTGGCAGTCTGTCCGCAAACTGTGAGCTAGCTGCTAAATGGCGCAGGGTCAGTGTCAGTGGGCTAAGCTAGCGTTAGCAGCCTGTCAGCGATCCGCGGTGCTCCTGTGTAAACAGCTGTGTTCGACCTGGAAGCTGGAAGACAATTAGAAACACGTTAAAAGCTGCTATTTTTTTAATCGTTTCCGTATCGGTTCTTCTTGTTCTTTAATGCTAAATCGGTTTCCGGCTGTCTTTCTGTCGTCCTCTTCCACCTCCTCTCCTCCTCGTCCATGTTCGGCTCTGCTCGGTGTGATGCAACGGAACTTAATCTGCATCGTTCCACACATCAATTCGGATTAAAATTGATTAATTCCGGATTGAAATTGTTGATATTTGTGTTTTTGATCATGCTCCAAAATGTTCTTCACATGTTATGTTGTAATTAATACCCCAGAAGGGATCTAATAAACATGTCTGCATCTATTAAACCATGACCGTAAATCCATATTTGATTTGTGGTTATTTTTTCGTATTTTAAATCTCTTTCCACAGGTCTCCATCATGGAATCCAGATGTGATCTCATTGTTCCCAAACGGATGAGGATCGACTTCTCTGATCCGTATCAATCACTCATTCCTGCAGGATGCTCATCCTGTCGTACAGGTTGTTTGAATTCTTACCTTCATTACACGGTTTAGTTCTGTTTGCTTTCACACACTTGCACCTGTGTATAACAGTCATTGATATCCATAGGGATGGTATCTGTTGATTACCCATAAAGCCTTAAGCCTGAGTGCATTAATCCCATTTAGCGCTTAAATAAAACATCTTATCTTGTGGAAAATTTGTTAACGATCAGATGAACGTTTTATCCTCTGAACCCCCCCCCTGTTTTATTATACCTGCTCCACAGGAGCGACGAGTGATCGCTATTGAAACTCCAGATGGGGGAACTTTCATAGTTTTTAGTTCTTAACTGAACAAATGCCAACAGGAGAAGATCTTTTGAGGTTCAGTGTGTGTGTTCAGTGTCTTAATGTGAGACCACAGAGTCAAACATATGTCCGTTGTGTTTGCAAGCTGCTCTCCTGGAGACACGTTCTAATCAGACATGAGCATCAATCACGCACCAGATGTTCAGCCGCGTTTGTCCTAAATTGAAAATGAACAAACTGTAATTTTGTTTCCGTGAAGTTCGGTGTGATCATTCCTGCCAAACTCGTTCTACGCGATCGCGCTTGAAGTTTGTGACTTGAGAGGCAGCCGACAGCGTTTTGAGCTTTGAACAAACGACCAGATTGCTCCGGCCGTCGGCGTCTCGTCTAACAGGTGGTCAAACGGAAATCACATCAGTAATCTGCAGGAGGACCCGTCCAACGTTTCTCTCTCTCCTTGAAGCTTTTGAGCGATGGCGGCAGAAGATTTGTCTGATTTCACATCTGGTAGTTATGAACTAAAATAATGAAGCTACACAAAAATAATGATAGTTGATAAATGGCGTCGCGTTGGTGTGAGTTGGAGACGCGTCTCTTCTTCATTATGGTGATAACATCACACAGGCCCATTAGGAGTGATTAGTACACAATAGCATGTTTATCATAAATAAGCAGGTGCACGGATTAAAGGATGATCTCCACCGTCAGAAACTAGAATCAGAAACTAAAGAATCTATTTTTATGACAGGATTCTGAACTAATTTAAATGAAATCTTCAGTATTTTCACTCTTAATTCATTAAAATCGTTTCCGATCTTCCACATCTTTATTCAGTTTGTTTACAGCCTCGATGGAGGTAATGATTCGTTTTTAGCATCGCTCATCCTGCAGCAACATGACATCTTTAGTTCAGCACTGACTGCACGTCCGTTTTCATTTTGGCGTGTTGTGTCAGTGTTAAGGAAAATTTGTTCAAGGCAACAAAACATTCAGATAATGTAATAAATGTGCCTGTTTTTGAAAAGTAATAAGCCAGTAATGTACTAGAAGTCCAGAACCAATAACATAATAACTTTTGGCTAATAATGTAAGAATTTATTAGTAACCCTAACCTTAAACCCTAATTATTACTTTGTTAGTCAGAAGTCCCGAACTTTAACCCGTAATTATTACAGTATTAGCTAAAAGTTACATTTTTGGTTCAGGACTTTTATCACGTGATTGGCCTGTTGTGTTTCGAAAACAAAAAATTTCATTACGTTATCAGCTATTATTATTAATAATAATAATTATAACATTGTTATTACTGGCTTCAAACGTTTCTACGTTCGTGTTTGCACTGAAATCAAACAAGGGCGTCGTTGTGTGTTGTGTGAGCCACACGGTGGCGCTCTTCACAAAACAATTTCCTCTCAGCCTCCTTTTTGGGTTCATTCTAACACGAGTTAAAGACAGTTAAACGTGTTAAAACGTGACGTCACATAACGTACTTGTGTGCTAATTGTTGATTCTGACGTCATTGTGTTCACAACCCGCGGAGCGTCTCGTGGGCCGGGTTTCAATTCTTTCAGATTTTTCTATTAATTCTAACATAAAGTGTTTATTCAGTCTCGCGCGTGCCCCGCTCCTCTCCATCAGCGTCCCGCATCTCGTGCCCCCCCCCCCCCCCCCCTCCCGCCGGAAACACCTCCCGCCTTCTCCCGTACCCCCCAAGGGTCTCGCGAGCGCGCACGCGCGCGAAACTGCGTGGGAATGGCTGTTGGTGCGATCGAAGGGGTTGGGCCGCGCGGCGCGAGCCGAGAGCTGCATGAGTTTGTAATGTCCGCCATGTTGGTCATGGCGCACTGAACCGGGGAGGACCAGCGGAGCGCAGCACGAGAGCACACCGACAGAGAGCGACCGAGACCCGGGCCCGCCCCGGCTCTGCTCGCGCTGCTTACGGACCCGAAGCCCGCCTCCACTCGACCGGCTGACTCCCCGAGAACCGCCCCGGATTCCTCCATGAGAACTCGAGGCAGAGCTGCTGCGATTCCGAGCGGACCGAATAGATTTATGCTGCGTCTTTTCGTATAAAAACATGAGTAAATTGTCGTTTCGGGCGCGGGCGCTGGATGCTAGCAAGCCCCTGCCCGTCTTCCGCTGCGAGGACCTGCCGGACCTGCACGAATACGCCTCGATCAACCGGGCGGTG
Organism: Antennarius striatus; assembly: GCF_040054535.1. Taxonomy (NCBI): domain Eukaryota; kingdom Metazoa; phylum Chordata; class Actinopteri; order Lophiiformes; family Antennariidae; genus Antennarius; species Antennarius striatus. Next base: position 1,427,170 of record NC_090795.1, on the reverse strand, counting down.
CCGCAGATGCCGACGGGGATGGAGAAAGAGGAGGAATCGGTAGGTGGTTTTATTGGTGAGCGGCCGCCGCCGGGTGTCCGCGGACGTGTTTCCGCGCCGAGAGGCGCCGCTTATCCAGCCTGCGCAAGCTGGGTGCAAAATGGCCGCCATATCTGCGCTTCTTTCCGCGCACACGACGGATCTCGACGGAGACGAGGCTTTACCGCGCCGTTCGACCGAAAACCCGCAGCTTAGGCGGCGGCGGGTCGGGGTTCGGCTCCTAACCTGAGTTCCGCCGGTTCGTTTGGCGTCAAACGGCGGCCGAAAGCACAAAAGAAGTCACGTGACTCGTCGCCGTCTCCACCATTTTGTTGACTTTCTCGTCCAGGAGGGGAAGGCGGGCGAGGACAGGCCTCTGTAGGCGCGCCGAGCGGCCGCCAGGGGGAGCCGCGGAGCTCCCCGTCCCAGCTCCGGTTTGACAGCTGGAGCGCCGCGCGTTGACAGCTCCGCCATGTGTGCGGAGACAAACCCCGTCCTGCTGGAGGGACAGCCGGGACACGCGGGTGGGGTGTTTTTAACCACTTCATGCTATTGTTCACCGGAAACGTCATAGCAGGTGGATTTTATCTTCTTTTTTAAAATCTTTTTTAATCAGGTGTGGTTCAGTTTAACAAGTTCCTGCTGGAATGGCTTCAAAAATGTCAACGTTAATTTATTTTTGTTTGTGCAGATTTTTTTAAAAAAAAGTTTAATTCCTGAGCAGATGGAGAGTATTTCATGTTCTAATCCACATTTAAGATATACTTGATCCCAAACTGGTAAATTTAAATTAAGTAAAGTATATCCTAGATTTGACATGTTTAATTCCAGTTTTTGTTGGTCGTATAAAAGTCCAACCTGCACGTGTTGGTTATTTATAGGCGTCATTACTTATTACTGAGAGCTGTGATAGATGTGCACACCCGGACACAGACACGTGGGGGGTGCAAAGTCAGCGTAAACCCCCACCCCCACCCCCACTTACTGTACACATGCACACATGGTGTTACATAAGAGTGACATCAGAGATAAAGAGGGCAGTTTTACTACGAGGCCGAGCGTGGCTTAGCGCCCTGACCCACTTCCTGCCCGCCAACAATGGCGTGTTGTTGTGTGAGCGCACGCCGGCTGGGAGTCGGGTCCATTCAAGGGGGGGGTGGTTGTTGGGATGCTCATGGGATGAGGCGTCATCACACCTCATCCCATTAGCGTGATGACACTCATGGGATGAACTCAGTAACTGGTTTTACTGATTGATTCCAGAACTCAAATACTTGTGGACGTATAAACGTGTCCTGTGTTATTCTACAACTACAAGCAGGAACATTTTGTTCCGCCGGCGCGAATAAAAAAGTCTGCAGCGTAGGAAGGAAGGATAGAACTGCTTGAATTGGACTTTTGTCAGACGTGTTTTAAATAAACGGCGTTCGCGTCGCGTTCTCGATCGGCCTTCTCAAGGTTTCTGCTCTGAAAACACCTGCTGGAGCCCACGGCTTTGTTGCTGTGGCAACTTTTGTTTCACGCATCTGTTTTTCTTGGGAACATTTAATGAAAGCAACACGCAGTGCAGAGAAAAGATTGATTTTCGTTTTGTGCTCTTCTGTCGAAGCCTCGGCGTCTAGAAGGGTTTCATCCGGAGAGAACCACCGGGTCTGGTTCTGGTCTGAGGTTATGGTTGTAGAAACCCTTCTTCCTCCTTCCTGAGCTCCATTCAGAAAATCTCTTGATCCCCCCCAGCAGAGGAAATCCCCGGCTGTGACCCGTGGAGGCAAGGATCACACATCTGATCCCTGGGGGCCGTAGTCGGATCACGACGGCCGTCTGCCAGACTGGAGGCGGGTCTCCCGTCTAATTGGCTGTTCACGCTCCGTCTGAATGCACAGGTGTTATCCCCCAACGTAAGGCAGGAGGCGGGGTTCACCCAAGGTCGCGTTTGAGGTCATGTTGTCATGTGACCAGATCAGTCGGGATCAGATGGAGACGTGAACGTTTAGTCGTCGTCGTGTTTGTTGGCTGTCGTTCCTGGTGTTTGAGTCTCCACAGGAAATGTCCCATCATGCATTTCCTCCCACGGTCTGACATTTGGTTTGATAGTGGGTGATTTCTCTGATGGCGTGTCTTCAGTTCATGTTGAACCCGTTGAGTCACTCTTTGATGGTTCTATGTTCTCAATCCTTGACACGTGGATGCAGCTAGCTTATCTGGTTAGCATCATGCTTCTAGCCTCAAAGTGAGACAACGTGTGATTGGTCCAAAACTTACCAGTTTCAGTCGGACGAGGGCGAGCGAGTGATTTGTGAGCGGGAGCTTGTTTGTTTGTTTGTGTACATTGACGTCCAGCTGGTGTGAAACTCACTCGGGTCACGACAGTCGTTCGTTGGTTTGACGGGTGCTAGCTAGTACGCGGTGGACGTGTTTCTGTTGATGCTACTTGGATTCGTCTTTAAACGCTGACCCAGTTCTGGAAATCCACAAAAAACAAAGGCTGTAAAAAGAAAAGTGTGAATGCGTAGGAGTTCTGTTGGAGTTCCTGTGGACGGACCGGATTGGCCGTCTGTTGCATCAACCGTTAGCTAAAGCACAGATCCAGTGTTCTTTTCTAATCGGTGGCGCCGTCGCTAATCCAGATGTTGACCCTGAGTTCGTCGCATCGGCGGCTAACGCTAACGTCATCCGTCGGCCCCCGATTACGTAACGTGAAAACATTGGAGTCCAGGAGTCGACCTGCTGGAGCAGTAAAGCAGATGTTCAGCTGGAGAACTCCTGCAGGTGTTTCCTGTGTGGCTCCGTCTGCGGCGACGTTCTTCTAAACTCGTAGGACAGATTTTTCTTCTCTCGCTTCGTGAACTCGTTGCCGGGTCACGGATTCCACGCATTCCAATGTGGACCTCCCCCCCAGTTCTCCCACGTGAGCGGGAATTTACCCGTGTTTTTATCAGGAGTTCACTGCAGCTGTTAGCAGTGATAGTAGTGATACCTGTGCAGGTGTGGTGTGTGCCGCTGCAGATAAAATAGAACCTCAATACCAGTTTAATGCGGGACAACATGTCCCCATTTACATTAACTAAAATCATTTTAATCCATTCCAGTCAGTTAAATAGAACCACACCCCCTAAATTATGAAAAAACATTTTTTTCAACCAATAGACACGCAGATTTTACCTGTGTTTAATTATATATTACGTAAACAATGATAAAAAACAAAAAAGGCACAAGAACACACGAGCTACGTCTTAACTCCACCAACAAGAATGAGATCCGGTCTCACTGATGTTGTATCCATCCGCCAACACATTTAGGGAACATCACTGCTTTATATTTGTTAACTGCCGTCGTGTTTCGCCCTCATTTTGATGGATTGCTCATAATTCCACTCACGAGCTTCAGGGCGGACGCAGAGACGGGAAAACATGCAAATGTTCTTATTTTAGGGTTCGAATTCTCAAATGTTTTGCGTGTCGCTTCTACAACATATGGTGCTCATGATGTCTACTTCCTGGTGTAAAGATTTGTCGTTTTGATCTCGTGATAAGAGGATAATTTTCTTGGTAATCGTTCTGAGGCTCTCGTGTCGTAAAATGAGGCCTGTTTTGTTCCCACATCTGGAAACGAATGTGAAACGATTGAAACGCCTCTTGAAGCGACGTTTGTTTTCAGCGTGGGTTCATATTTGTAACGTGTATCCACGGAATCGGTTCTGGTCTGTCCTGGTCAGCTGTTTCCTGTCCTGATCAGCTGTTTCCTGTCTCCCCCAGGAGCACCACCTCCAGCGGGCCATCTCAGCGCAGCAGGTCTACGGCGAGAAGCGCGACAACATGGTCATCCCCGTCCCCGAGGCGGAGCGCAACATCACGCACTACGAGTCCCTCTACCCCGGGGAGTTCAAGATGCCAAAGCAGCTCATTCACATACAGCGTGAGTGTCACGTGGCGATGAGGGGGGGTAGGGAGGGGGCTCGCCAGCTGTGATGGGCGGCTGAACGTTAGCGGGGTTTATTTGTGTCACGTAGAAGCAGTAAACGGAGACGTGTGTGTGTGTCTGACACACTTCCTGCACACAGCTCCCGTCCCCTGGAGGCTCCGATGTGATAAAAGGAAGCGTCTGGGGGGGGTTCTGAAAGTGTCGGAGCGAAACCGATTAGAGGTCAGCGGGACGATAACAGAGACGAGATGTGAAGCGCTCCGACGGCGCCAGAGTTTGGAGCGTTGAGCCGCCGCAGCTTCCTGCCGTCGCTAGCACGGCGGCGTGAATGTGTCACACACCCGATGTACGATTCCCAGGGTCAGAGGGGTGGGGCACGTTCTCCTGAACTAATCATCAGAGTCCCCTTTCACTGTCGTTCGATTAAGAGTGGTGTACGGAGCATTAGCTGCTTTAGTAGTCAGTGTCGGTTAATCATAATAAAAGACCTGAGTCCAGCAGCACTAGCTGCAGCTAAGCTAACGTTGTTGTTTAGTTTTTGCCCTGACTTTACAAGAGTGACGTAATCTCACTCTTCATCTGCGTGCCGTTGATCATGTTTACGACATGTGAATCAGCGATCGGCTGCTCCGGCCTGATGTCACAATCCTTAAAAGGAGCGGTTCTGTGCTCGCTGTTTGTCTGGTTCATAGAATGACAGAATCACAGCAACGGATCCGAGAAACTTGTTAATGACACGTTTCTCAAACCCGTCGTCCTTAACCTGACGTGTTGTTGCGTTTGTGCAGCCGTCTGACCCTCTTCTTCCCCCTCACAGCTTTCAGTTTGGACACGGAGCAGCCGGACTACGACCTGGACTCGGAGGACGACACGTTTGTGAACAAGCTGAAGAAAAAAATGGAAATTACGGCGCTGCAGTTTGAAGAAATGATAGACCGGCTGGAGAAAGGCAGCGGGCAGCAGGTAGGTGTCGAACTGCCGCGCTTTGGTGGTCACATGTTTGGCTGCAGTTTGTTTCAAACTACTTGTTAAATCTGTGCCCCCCCCCCCCCCAGCTGGTCAGCCTGCAGGAGGCCAAGCTGCTGCTGAAGGAGGATGACGAGCTGATCAAGGAGGTGTTCGACTACTGGAGCCGCAAGAGGAAAACTTGCAAGGGCGGCTCGCTCATCCCCAACGTCAAGCAGGAGAAGAGAGACGGCTCCAGCACCAGCGACCCCTACGTGGCCTTCCGCCGGCGGACCGAGAAGATGCAGACCCGGAAGGTAGGAACCCCGAGGCGGCACCGGAACGGAAAAAGAGAACCCGAAAACCGGCCGAGGTCACCGATTTGGGCTTCCCGTTTCAGAACCGCAAAAACGACGAGGCGTCGTACGAGAAGATGCTGAAGCTGCGCCGCGACCTGAGCCGAGCCGTCACCATCCTGGAGATGATCAAGAGGAGGGAGAAGAGCAAGAGGGAGCTGCTGCACCTCACGCTGGAGATCGTGGAGAAGAGGTGAAGAACGAGGGGGTCACGTGACCGCCGCCAGGGCCAACATCTGGGTGTTGCCTCCCAGGTGCATTACGGGGTTAACGCGCGTTCGATCGGTCTGGCGTCGCCGGTTGGGAGATTGATGGAACGGCGTCGCCCGTCAGGCTTCGCTGCTCGTGTTAATTGGGGCCACACTGTTTTGCACGCCGAATCAATTTAGCGTTCATCGTGTTTATTTAGCGATGTCATGCAGATTAGCTCACGGGCGACAATCCCCCCCCCCCATCTCCGCTGAACGATTTGGTTTGATTATGTTGCGTTGTATTTTTTCCATTTGTCTCCTCCGGTCGTCGAGTCGTTGCGTTTCGCCCTCGGCGGGGGCTTTGTGGCCCATCTGAACGGAATGAATTCGCTCTGAGAGCAGCCGTCAGCGGGGCCGCGGTTGGACCCTTCCCCTCGAAGTGCTTCTGATTCGTAGCGACATTTCAATTTCCTCTCGTTATGCGGGGTCCCCGGGTTTCTGCCCCGCACATCAAACCGGATCGGACCGCGCTGTCCGCCGCTGAGCGTCTCCAGCTGCTGTCGAGGGATCAGGTGCTGCGTCTGGGACGAGGAGGAGGCGTTTATGACCATCAGCTGTAGTGGATTAACTCAAACACCCCCCCCCTCCACCCCCTAGAAACACCATGCCGGATTTCGGCAGCGAGGTGATGGCCGAGGCCCTCGCCCAGAGGGCCCTGATGAAGCCCGTCTACACCATCCCCATCATCCCCCTGTCCAACAGCAGCCAGTACCGACACCAGGACCACCTGGACATGAAGGACTACAAGAAGGTAGGAGTCCTCTGCTCGTTCTCACACACACACACACACACACACACACACACACACACACACACACACACACGCTGGCATTCTCCCAATAATGTCAAGAGAGTGGAGAAGAGTTTTCGTTTCTAGCTGCTGTGTGTGTGTGTGTGTGTGTGTGTGTGTGTGTGTGTGTGTGGGCGGTGGAACACAATGTCTGTAAACGTTACTGAGTTCACATTCGTCCTTCAGCGGAGCCGATTCACACGGCGATGGTGCAGAACGCCGTTCTGACCTCCATCGTGGTTGAAAAGGCGGAGCCGACGTCTGTTTAGATTTTGTTCAGTGGCTCACCGGTTCCGTCCTGGTGTGTGATTGGTTACCAGGGAGCAGGCGGCGCCGGGTGGGGCCTGAGCAGCCAATCAGGCGAGGTTCAGTCCGTCAGTATTTACATGACACTGATTGTGATGATGAGGCTGACACGCCCTCCCATTGCCACGCCCTTCAGTAAGGCGGCGCTGTGAACTCTGGGTAACCTGATCAAAACTCCATCGGCCCCGTAGCCCTGCCTTCTCCTGTTCACCCGGGACCGGCTTGTCGGCTGTTTCCCTTTTGTTTACAGTCGTTTGCCCTCCCCCCCTGCTCCTCGTGGCTGTTACACCCCCCCCCCCCCAATCCATTGATCTGACACAGCAGTTCCTCACTATGGAGCTCCTGCCTCTGTTTGCTTTGTCCCGTGTGTGAATGGGCCTGAATAGGAAACACTAATCCTAGTGGAGTCTGCTCAGACGGGGGGGGGTCATCCCGCTGAGAGGGAGGGGGTGGGGGGGTGAGCAGTGGCACGAGTTGTAGAGGGAGGAGGAGGAGGAGGAGGAAGTCCAGCCATCTGTCTCAGCAGCAGCATCTGGCACACGCCTCTATCTGCATATCAATGCCCCCCTCCCTCTCTTACTGCCCATCGGCCGCCGCCGCCACGCATCACGGAACGCCTTTTCTGATACCGCTGTATAAACACGGAGCATTCCCCCCCGCAGCCGGAGAAGACGGAGGCGGTGCGCACCAAACGGAAATACGAGAAGAAGCCCAAGATCCCCCCCCTGTCAGCGGCGCCGCATTCAGGACCCTCCGCGTTCAACCCCAAGGACCTCAACCAGTACGACTTCCCCAGCTCCGACGACGAGCCCTTCTCACAGGTAACGCTGGCGGGGTTGGGGGTGTGTGGTGGGGGGGTTGTCGTTCTTTCCTAACCTGTTCCATCCTTCAGATCCATTCAGGCTCCTCGGAGGCGGAGGAGGAGAACGACCCCGACGGGGGCTATGGGTTCAGGAGGAAGGCCGGCTGTCACTACTACGCTGTGAGTCCCGCCCCCCCCCACCGTCATCCAATCAGTTGGGCCGCTCCACATCCTCTCTGTTTGTGTCTCCCTATCAGTCTCGTCCGGACCAGGGGGGTGACTGGCCGTGGGCGAGCCCGCTGGAGGGGGGGCCAGGCGACCCGCGCTTCCGCTACTGCCTGACGTCGCTGAACGCGCCGCGCTGCTGCGTAGGCTTGGCCCGGCGCCGCGTGGGGAGAGGGGGCAGGTGAGAGTCTACCCACGATGCTCAGAGCCCTCCGCTGGGGGCAACACGTCCTGTGGCTCGTGTCCCGTTACCATGACGACGCAGCAGAGCGGTTCTGATAAAAAAACACGCTTGATCCTGTCCTCAAGGTTATGATGTGACCTTTGCTCCGGCACCAGGAGGGACTTATAGACACACACACACACACACACGCGCACAGCCATGAGTCTAACCGCGGTGGGCGTGGCTCTGCTTTCAGGTTCCTGTTGGACCGGGCGCACACGGACCTGGACTCCGACCCGGAGCCCGAACCGCTCGCCTTGCCGCTTCCACTCTGCAACGCCAACACCAGTACCTCAGAAACCAATACCTCGGACTTGACCAGCTCCTCCCACCACCACCCCTCTTCCTCCTCGCCGTCGTCCCGGTCGCCATCTTCACGCACCCCCACGGACCTCAGCCAGATTCTTTTGAACATTAAGTCATGCCGCTGGAGGCACTTCAGACCACGGACGCTATCCCATCACCTCCCGGGCGGAGGAGACGCGTTTCGCAGAGGATTTAGGGATTTTAGCCGCACCGCATCGGGACTAACCCGGACCCCGTCTGGAGGAGCCCAGAACCGCACCGGCCCCGCACCCCCACCCGTAAATGGTGAGTCGGCTTCTTGTGACGCTGCTGTGTGTTTCCTGTGTGACGCTGAACAGTTTGGGTGGTTGTTTCTGCGTCTCTCCTGCAAATTGAATGCGGATTTAAAGCTCTAGATGTTTTTTTTGTGTCACAGCGTCTGATAAATAATAAGCATCAACTCTGTGAAGGAATATTTGTAAAGCTAGATTTATGCCTCTTTAGTTGAACCAGACTAACAACCCTGAAGTTGTTCCTGATGCTGGTGTTTCCTTTGTCAGAAAACACCTGTTTGATTGTGTGTCTTGGTATGTGTGTATTGTAAACTAATTCCTGCTGGGCTCGCGGCCCAGCGCTCCTCGGGGTGTTGCGGTGTAACCGTTACGGCGGGGTGTCTGTCTGACATAACCAAACGGCCCGATGAATAAATAACTTCCTGCGAGCGGCGACTGAATCGTCGGCTTGGAGCTCGGCCAGTGACAAACGATGCTTCCTGTTGGACGCGTCTAAATCCAGTTGTGCAGGAGGGAACGTTGTTTTCCCATGAATAGAATGAATCGAGGTGCACGTGAATATTTATCGGCTGGGAAAGCGGCATCAGGGCCTGGGGGCAGCGCGGCGTCGGGCCCGGGGGGCAGCACGGCGGCGGCGTCTCGATGAGATTGCAGCTGTTCTTGCACAACAACGTTTTAATGAGGCCCGGACTCCCATGCTGCCGCTTAATCACACGAACTTTGTGCGTTGGTGTGACGCATTCCCTCCACCCCAAAGCATCCTGGGACTCCATTAGAAGCGTGTTATGTGGATGGTGGATTCAGAGAGGGAGGGGGGCAGGCTGGAGCGGCATCATAACAGAGACGGGTTCAGGCGGAGCTTAAATATCTGTCGAGTCTGGATATTTTTTTAAGACGTATTATTTTGAATGTTCTAAAACCGTTCTGCTTCCGTCCGTCACACCAAAGCCTCGTGGGAGTTCTGGCTGATAAAGGTCAGCGAGGAATAAACAAAACACTGCTGGAATTAAGTTCCTGTCATGTGTCAGTCCATTAGTAATATTTATTATCCCTCAGGGTCAAAGGTTAGCCTCACTGTGAAATCATAACAGTGTGTTTTGATGCTTTAATGGTGATGATCTGACTACAGACGGCAAAGTTTTGTTCAGATCTTTCCGATCGGAAAACTTTCCAGTTTCACAGGTTTAGAAGTCGAGTGTATTTAATAATTATAAAACTAGTAATGTGATTCAAAGAGATTTTGAACCCAAGGCTGCTGAGATCTTAACATGGTGTTCAGGATCATCAGTTTTCTTTTGCTCCGTATTCAGTTTTTTATTCTGGTATTCAGACATTCAAAATTCTGCCGCTGAACAAAGCGTTTCCTCCGTGTTACTGCTAAACGCCTCGGTGGAAACACTTCTGTGAAATAGTGAGTTTAACACAGACTTCCAATTCACCGGTGGGGCAGCGCCTGTCTTGGATTAGAGGGGGGGGGGGCGTTACAGTGAAAGATTTCTAAATACAGCTGCTGCTGTGTGCGATCCATGTTTACCTTCCCTGTACCGTCGCACCTTCAAATGTTTGCTGCTTGAGATTGATTGCACTTCCTGTCATGTGTCTCGTTCTTGTAGCTGAAGTGGTGTCATGTTGTGGTTTTGTGTTGTTGTTTATCATAATTTCCAGATTATTGAGCACACCTGAATATAAGCCGCACCAGCTGAATTTTAAACAAAGTAAAGCTTTATGTGCAGGTGTCGAGGTGATGTAACGTGATATTTACGTAAAGATTTCTCAAGTTTGTAATTACGGCAGTAAATCCATCGAATCGTTAATGCTAAGCTAACGTGCAGCAGCTCTGTTTTGTACTGCGACAGCCAGATTGATTGGCTTTAACTTAAAATCTGTGGCTTACTTACTGTTTTTCATTCCTAAGGTGTGTGCATGATGTACAAAAAGTCTGCTAAAAACGATCAAACGGCAGCATGTTCCTGGTTATGTTATCTCATCCACCTGTCTATATCGCTCTTGCTTTTCCTGCCAGAGCTTGTAAAAATTTATTAATTGTTTTAACCGCAGTGAAAAAAGGAGCAGCTTATAGTCCACAATTTAGGGCAGTATCTAAATGGTTGTTGTTACCTAGGAGAGGGAACGTCTGAACAGTCCTGTTCTGTCCTCAGTGTTCACAGCGGAGCAGTACCAGCAGCACCAGGAGCAGCTGGTCCTCATGCAGAAGCAGCAGCTGGAGCAGAGCCAGCAGCAGCAAGCTAGCAACGCCGGTACCGCTAACAACGCACAGGTGAGTGACGGCGGACGCACAACCCAGCCTTTAGCATACGCTAGCGCTGGTTTCAGCCAGCGGGGAGGTGGTTTCCTCATTCCCACAATGCATCCCGGCCAACTTCTTGTTTGGCAGCAGGAACGCTGACACGTGCAGTTTGGCTGGTTTCGTTTCCAAACGTTTCCCCTCTGGTTTTCCCCCCGCCCAGGCGCTCGCGTCCAAGACGCTGGACCAGGCCAGCGCCCAGTTCGCCGCCTCGGCCCTCGTCACCACGGACCAGCTGCTGACCTTCAAGTCCAAAGAGGAGTTGGTGCTGGCGAGCGGCGTGAACGGCGTCCTGACGGGAGCAGGTGAGACAACGACGCCACGCCTGGAGCCGTTCCAGCGATTGGTTTCACATCGCCGCGGCTTCACATTTAGAAAGAAAAGGAACGGTTTTCCCCCTCGTAGCAAAGGGGCGGGGCCAAGCGTCGTAGCGTGAAGGTTACCGTCGTGTTGCATCAACGTCTGGCTGCGCCGCCAGCAGCTCCAGAGCAGCGGGTTGCTTCTGATTGCGTTAGACTGAGCGCTTTTCTTCTGCTCCAGGTGTGTTCAAAGGCCTCCACCTCTCCGGTGCCGCCCCCCTCCACCCGACGAACCAGCTGACACACCCCACCGCCAACGCCGCCCCCGCGTTCCTCCAGCCCTCCTCCAATCCCACCGCCGCTTCTCCCGCCAACGCCATCCCCACCTCCCTCGCCTCCACCCCGGGTGCCCACGCCGCCACCGCGCTGGGCATCCTGGGATGCGGCGCCCCCAACGCCACCCCCGCCACCACTCAGGTCCTCATCGGGAACAACATCTGTCTGAGCGTCCCGTCCGCCGCCAGCCTGGCAGGACGCCACATCCCCCGGACCCTCGGCAGCGTGCCGGCCTCCGCCTTAAAGCTGTCCGCCGCCAACAACCTGCAGATGCCCAAAGTGTCTGGAGCTCCGCCCATCGACCTGGGGTCAAGGTGAGGCGGGGTCATAGGGACCGTCGGCTCGGGACCTGGGAATATTTTAATATTATTCCATGTGGAATGTAAAAGGATGGTTCAACCTCAGGCACTAGCATTAGCATTAGCATTATTTTAACATTACATCCAGAAAAGTCTGTCTTTATCTTTTTTTATTTTTTTTTACTGAGTTAAATGTGACGAGTTGGAAAATCTAAAGTGAAAGAAAAATCTAGCAAAAATGTTCTTGAAAGTAAAACCAACACTCACCATTGTTTGAACTTTTCTTCCCCAAACTCTTAAATGATGTCACTTCCTGTTAGTGGCATCACTGACAGGAAGTGTTCTGCATTTTGCAGATTTATTTGATATTTTGCGTGACATGATTGACAAAAAAGCTCAAGACAGACATGAGAAAATGATTGTAGTTTAACAAAAAAGTTTAAAATGGGCAAATTATTGTTTAATTGTATTTTAGCTAATGCTAACAAGTAAACATTAATCAATGGTTTCAGACACGTAAACATCACTAACAGCTTTATGACGTCTCCCATTGGACTCAAACTGAACAGTTCTAATGAACGACTCCTCTTCATCTCCGCTTCTGAGTCCAGTCAGTTTAATCTGTGGGATTAACGACGTCCCACTAGCTCGCTAACTAGCGATAGCGGCGAGTCCCTGACCTCCCAGCTGAGGTCGAGGCGTCGCCAGCAGACGTTTGTTGATCGACTGCATCCTGATGCGGTGTCAGCAGACGTTCACTCGGAGGCTGCCGCTAGTGTCTGAAGCCTCCCCACACACACACACACACACACACAGGTGTGAACGATCACATGGCGGCGTCTCAAACACCTCCCCCTCCCCCCTTGTTCTCAGACGGCACATTAAACACACCGATGAAGAATAAAGACTTTGTCAGCGAATAAACATCTGAGGCAGCGTCCACCGGAGAAAACTGATGAATCCACGCCGACAGAAAACTCGCCGGCGCCAGCGGCGGGGTGTTCCCTGGAGGCGCTAACCCTCTGTTCTCGTCCACAGGGATAATCACGACGAAGACAAGCCAGCGCTGAGCAGTATAGCAGACAACACAGTGGCCATGGAGGTGACGTAGCGGCGCCGCGCCGCGCTGGGGGGCGGTGGGAGTCCACACTTTAAAGGTGCTGTGCATCGTAGCATCGGGAATGCAAAAAGGGACAGCAGGACTCCTGACGGCGACGGCCGATGAACGGCGACGGCCGCTCGCTTTGCAATTCTCATCTCTCATACTTTTTTAAAAAAAAAAAACTTGTTTTTTTTTTTATTTCAGTTTTGGTTTTTGTTTTGTTAAAAGTACAAAGATTGACGTGTAAATTATGAAATATGACAAAGTTAGTATGTGTACAATAACTACATATTTGTAAACACCCCCTTTGTAAATACTACTTGAATACAGAAATGTCCATTTGTGATGTTTTGCACTTGGGAGTCAAACGTTTAAAGGAAAAAAAATCAAAACCAAGCTGATTGGGGGGCGTGGCGAGTGTGCTAGCCGTGGGAGTTGTATAGTTTCTCACATCCTGTGCATGGGGGGCCGGGGGGGCGGCGCCTGCTGGTTTTATCTATTTATTGTGCCGTGTTTACAGGTTTCTGTTTGTTTTGGGTTTGTTTGTTCTTTTTCTTTGTACACTGTACCTTCGTTGGTTCCTGTGCTGTAGTAAATGTTAGGTAGCTACGGACTCCTGGGTATTTTTGTATATTGTGAACACACAGCAGGCCCCCACCCTACCCACCCACGTTTATTTTCGGGTCCCTGTGCTTCTCTGTGGATCGTGTGGAAAAAAAATCAATGGTGACATACATACAGGCCAGGAGGAGGAAGAGGAGGTGGTGTGTTGGCGGGTGGCTGCGGTTCACAAGGAGGCGGCGAGGGGGGGGCGCTCTTCTCTTCCTGGGAGCTTCCATCAACATTGTCCCAAAACACAAGTAACAAAACGGGGATGAAGTCTCTTCCCAGAAGCCTTTGCTGCTTCTGATTAAAGCACTATTTTTTTGTGATGTTTTCTGTTCATGGTTTTTTGATAAATATCAATGCTGCTTTTGTATTTCAGTTTGTTTTTAAAGGTGGGGGGGCTGGTTGTCATTTTCATACCCAGTTCCCCTCAGTTTTTTTTATTTGTTTTATCACTTTTTTTTTTATTGTAAAGACAAATTCAGTTATTTTTGTATTTTCTTTCCTTGTGGTTAAAACTCGACGGTGAGCTTTTTGGTTCATTGAAAGACTTCATTCTTTGGTTCATTTGTTACTTGCATTAGGTGATAAGGGAGGTGAATGGGCAGTGATCGCTGTACGTGTTTCATCATTCCAGTTTTTAATAACAAAAAAATGCTAATGAGGGGGGGGTTGGCGAGGGAGGATTCCTCGCTGTCCCCTCCTCTTTTCTTTATTTTCCTTTTTTTCTTTGAAAAAAGAATCTCCAGACGGCTGCAAGGCCAAAAACCACAAGTATTGGGTGCCTTCCTTTGGGGAAATTTATGTACTCTCTTCTGTGAAGAGTTAGGCACAAAGGCAGCGTTACTTAGTAGTGCTACTCGTCTTTGTCGGATCTGAATGCCCAGTCCAATGGCAGGATTTATCCTTGAGGTTTACTTGTCCCACCTGGAGGCTGAAAAGACTAAAAAAATGTGACAGAACTCTCACTAAAATAAGACAATAAAGCCCAGGGCATTAAATGTGAAACGTTTGGACTCCTTTTTGTGTTTGTCTGAAGGTGTTTAACGTCTCTGAGGTAAAACGACGGTACGCATCCAAAAGTGTTCAGTGTTTAAACGTTGATCCAAATCAGAGTCCCCGTCAGTCCGTCAGGATGCTGGGACTCGAACCCACAACAAGCAAGAAAAGAGTTGGCGAGAACTTAAGATCAGTGTTTGTTACTTTAGACTACTTAGCCTAAAACAAGCTAACTGGCTAGCAGAAAGGTAGAAAAATAAGCTAGCTAACTCAAACTTATTTTTATGCTATACATGTATAAAAGTATATAGTATAAATATATGTATATTGGATAAAAGTTGTGTATATAAGAGTGTATATATCGTATACATTAATCTCATTCGCGCTTCAAAATGCATAACTTCACTATATCGCAGATTTTTAGTAGGTAGTCATGTGATACCATACAGGCATTCTATTGGCTGACAGCATCCGTGTGTGTGCTGCGTTCCAAGACTCGCATTACGCAGCGTATTTCTGTGTATTAAACACTTCTCTTTAACATAAAAGTGCTTTAAGCAGTCTGTCAGCGTGTTGGAAAAGGTAATACAGATAGAAGGTGGTTTAATATCAGTATGGGGGGAGGGGGGGTTCATTAACGTTTAAATTACCGTAAATAATAAATTGTCGCTTTATCGTGGAATTTTGTTTTTTGTGGGTGCTGGAACACATTAACCGCAAATAACGAGGGATTACTGCGTATTAGTATATAGTGAATATATGCTATGTATTTTAGTATAGTGTGTATTTATATATACACATCAAAAAGATATTAGCATAGATATAGTATATATACATATATACTATATACAGTGTATTTTTTCGAGTATTGAAACTGAATGGCGTGAGTTTATTCTCTTATTCGACCTCACTTCCTGCTATGTTGCTAACTGTTAGCTTTAGCCATGCACCCCCATTTCCAGGAAAGAATGTTTTCCGATGCTGCTCGCGCCACAAATCAGCCAAGCGCCTCGCGCGGCGTACAGTTTGTTCAGCATCGGTGTTTCAGGAAGACGAAACACGTGAGAAACGACCTCCCTGCAGCCGCTCGGCTGTCTGGAGATCGTTTTCTCATCAGAGGCCAAATTACTCAAGTTTTTCAATTTGGCCTCGCCGGAGCGCCGCCAGCCGATTATTTATGCTACGGGTGAGAAATCACTCATCGCCACGACAACTGGCCCGCCTCACGCCCTGCGGGAGGGGCGTTCACCCCAATCTCGCACGATGTTCATTAATGCTAGAAAGTTCCTCCTCCTGGAGGTGTTGAGGGAAGCTTCTCCGAGATAAATCAGGGTGTCGTCGGGGGATGGGAGCTGCAGCTGTAGCTCATCGTGGAATTTTATTTTTTTTTTCCCGTTAAATTCAACACATTTCTTCCCTCCGAAATGATTATCGTGTTCTCAGTCTGCAGCTTCCTCCTCCGATGGGAGTCGAGCACATCGAGGTAAAAGTTCATTCGCTCATTCCCAACCAGCGGGGGGATCCCCAAGGCGTCGCCGCGCCTGAAACGGAGTGCAGCTGTTGGTCACCCCTGGATCGGATGTCACTGGGCCGGCGGAGCACCGCTTCACGCCTGGTCTCAGACGGCAGGTGTGAGGCTAGACGCCACGGTGATGGACAGTCTACTTCTGGGAACAGTGACCCCCCCCCTGTTAAAGTATTCAGGAATGGGAAATGTCGAGTTATGAAACCAGGGGGTGACCGTAAACTGCCTCAAATGAAGGCTAAACCAATCAGAAGAAGCGATGTACCTTCATCCGAACAAACCCACAGGACTCTCTTCGGCGTTGTTGGAGTCTTGCCACCAAACCCAACCCCCACACCCTCTGATGCTATCTACTTCCTGCTGGCACCACAAGCGTCCAAGCTTCCAGATTCCCTCAGTCGATCCAGTCTTGGCGGAGTTGGTTGTGGTTTGGTGCTGAACCCGCAGACAGACGTCTTGTTCAAGAGTTGGGCTCAGGATCCTGGTTTCGCTACACCAGAGGTACAAATACGGGTCATCTTTTGTCGGTCTGTTGGTTGCTCAATCGGTCAACCTGTTTTTTGGCTGGTTGGTCATTAAGTTTGCCAGTCTCTTGGTTGGTTGGTTATTGGTTGTCCAATCACCTGGTTGGTTGCTCTTTCGGTTGATTCCTTGATTCCTCTGTTTGATGATTGGTTCATCTCTTGGTTTGTTAGTTAGTTGGTTGATCAGTTGGTTGGTTGGTCAGTCGGTTGTACATTAACAACACAACTGTTTAAGGAAACTTTTCTTCTTCTGGAGTTTTAAGTCCAAGTAAATGCAAAAAACCAATGGTGTGAGGGATAGATGATGATCTATGCGTAAACAGGAAGTGTAGGCCACGCCCCTCTGCAGCTGAAGGTGCTTCAGGTAGTTTCCAGTTGGTGCCAATATTGACAAATCTGTTGTGTTTTTGTTGCCCCCTCCCACCCCTCCCACCCCACCGCTTCAGTCTTCAGTCCACGAAACACAATCAGCGTCCTGTCGGACGCGGCGGGGGTGAAATGACCTTTCAATCATTCCTCCAGGGATGGAGTGGGGCGGGGCTTCCCCTCCTGACAGGAGATTGGAAATACATCTGCCTGGATGTTGTTGCTCGGCAACGAGGCCCCACGATGACAGCGTGTCAACAATGAGGAGAGAATGAGGAATAAATTGGGGTCTGGCCAGCGAGGACGTTTAATTCACGGCGTCTCCGCCAGAGTCCCCCCTTTATGTCACGCCAACCGTTATCAGACGTCCTCGGCGCCAAACCATCTTTTTGCCACGCCCCTTTCCCACCTCTGACCTCATCAAACCTTCAGTCCCACCTCACCTGAGCAACGTTCCCAGAGGTTAAAGGAAGTCGTCGGACGCCTGGATGTCGTCCGAGCTGATTGGACAGAACCAGACTTCACGTCGGTGAAGTCGGAGGCTGACGTGGGTTTGATTTTTGGCAGTCGTCGAGACAAAAGCCGACAAAATGAGCCCAAATGGGAGTTTGATCGCTTCCTAATTGTTCATCTCCTCTTTCAGGGCCCATTAACCTTGAGCGGATTGTCGCCACGGCGACAGACTTGTCTGCAGAGCAGGTTCCGATCACGGCGGCGACGACGGCAGGTGAATAATGTCAAGTATGAATTTGTCTGCATCGTCTTTTGTCTCCCCGAGGCTAACAATGACTTATAACATGTTTTTCTTTTCTTTATTGTGTGTGATCGACCAATCAGCTGCTGGAGGCAGGATCATGTGACCGGTTGGATCAGTCACACTCTGCAGCTTGCACAAAGGCTGCACGCTACATAAAAGAACACCTTGCTTTGTCTTCTTCTCTCTTAAAGACCGACCTTCTGATTTTCCTGAAGTAAACAATCCCTGGAATGAGAAACCAAATAGAGAGAATAATATTTATTAGCTTTATATTGAAAATTCAAATTCTGTTTCACGAGCAGCTTCACGATATAGTTACGAAAACATTTTCTGAATCTTAAATCAGCTGTGAAAAGTTGTTTTTGTGTTTGTGTCCTGTTCAAAAACGTCATTTGAAGGCACTAGAGTAGTTGTATTTACAGGATGCCTCCAGCAGGGGGGGCGCAACGCTGTTAAAGGAACATATGACGCAGTTTTTACAAAATATCCCTCAATCTACGTATTTTTATTTATGAAAATGTGTTTTTGTGCTCAAGAAACTTTTTTTAATTAAGTATAGTTATTTACTTATTAAACAAATGATTTAATGCTAAATGGGCTAGCCCAATATGCTAACGCTTTGCTAATGCTAAAGTGCTTTGGAGGAGTGGGAAAACTACTGTTGTGTCTAAATGTCATCCATGATGCTAATCTGTTGTGTGGTGAAGCTAACGTGACGTTAGCGAGTATTTTGTACTATTTAAAGTAATAACGATATGCTAATTAATGTTGAGACGTCGCTTTGGTTCGTCCGTCCTCTGAGGATCGGGTGTTAGGCGTCGGTACCGCTCGTTTGGACCAGCATGGGTTCATCACAAATGCATGCATTCATACCCATAATGCATCAGTTTAACCGCTCCTGCTGGAAGAGAGCGACGTCCTGCAGAATTATCTGAATACTAAAGTCGACCACCTCCCATAAATATTCCCCAAAATGTCCCATGAAGGGTTACGAAAGCAGATTAACGTCGTGTTGAGGCGCAAAAATAAGTTTTTATAGGACGACCTTCAGTGACCTTCAGTCAGGATTAGAAACCACTTCCTGGTTGATTGACATTCTTCCCCACATGTGAACCAATCAGAATTCTGCCACGGCCAGCCTGTAGGTCGAGGTTAGAAGGAGGAACAGATATAGAATAAAGCGGGGAGGGGGGATGATTATGGGGGGGTCGGGGGGGTAGAGTGATGGACGAGTGTGGAGAGACACTCCAAAGAGCCACAAGTGGTTCACTGTTTCCCTGCACCAACACCTGCCCCCCCCACCCCCCGCCTCCCTCCTCTTCATCGCCCGGCAACAGGACTCCTCTTTACGCCGCGGGGGCGGGGTTGAGTGGTATGCTGAGGAGCGTACGTGTGGATCATGACAAAGTAGAGCATTTACTGTCACACAAGCAAACGTGTCCATCTGGCCCCGTTACGGCTAATGGTTAGCGGTTAGCCTCGAGGCAGCTAGCTCATTAAGCTAACGGTAGCGTTACATTTCACTAGCTTGTAAAAATCTGAGGGTTCCGTAGAAGAGTGCTTGTGTTCCACGAGACCGAGGCTAACGGCTTCAACGCGCTAGGATGCTAATATGTTTTTTGGGGAAAAAAGGGAACACAGACGTGATAATCTGGGATTAGCATTTAATTTTTTTTGCTATGGAGAGATTACAAACGAAATTAGCAAAATACAGGCTAACAGTTTCAATTGTCGTAATCAATCTGGTTGTATTTTTAGGGATCTGAAAATTCGTAAACCATCGCAAACAGCGATCGCATTGTCCCAACTTTGCTCGCGGCTAATAGCGCGACCGCTAACCCTACAGAGAGAACGAGGCAATGATTTCACGCAAACATTAGCCTTCTGATTGGTCCAACCTTCACCCGCCCCCCCCGATGGATTCGCCAAAGACGTCCTCCGAATCAAAAACCGACCTCATGAGATTAGAACCGGAAACATTTCCTGGTTGTCGGTTCAAATCCCCGGAGGGAAAACCGCTGACTCGTTATCGACTTCACCAGGATCGATACGAGTCAGCAGGAAAAAGACTTTCTCAGAAGCAAATTTGCCACAATCGTTCCAGTTGGCAGCCAATCAATGACGAGCTGAGTGTGTGAATCACCACAGGGGGGCGGGGCTTCTGGAATTCTCCAGATCTGAATTTTTAATGTCCAGTTTGTTAGATCTGGTTTTATTTAGAAGGTTTTACTTCTTAAGTCCCGCCTCCTGGTTTGATGGTCCCGCCTCCTTTGCCTGCCCGTCCCTCTTTATTATTTTTCCCACATTATGTATGTTTTTGCTTCCCCTGTGATCAAAGCATCCAAACACGGTGATGAAAATGCTTTTGGGTTTTAACTGTGTTTATTCACAACCTACATTCTATAAACATCGACCGTTTTAAAGGAAGTAAATCTGTTTACGGAGGCGGAATCTTTTCTCGCTCACACCCACCTCGTTTGGCGCCGCAGCCCAAAAAGACGTGTTTCGGAGTCGGAGCCGTGTTTGGACCAATCACAGCCTTGCATTCTGATAAACAACCTGAGAAAGCTTTTATTAATAATCATGTTGCATCACAGATTGGCGGAGTGTATTCTTAGACGTTTCACATGATGCTAAGCTAACAAATGTTAGCACGTAATAAAACAGAAAGAGGTCGGGAAAAACTTTATCGACCTTTTATCTCCGACAATGAGACAAAAGACAGAAGAAAAGAAGAATCAAAATAAATTAATTTATTAATTTATATTAAATTTATAAATATACCAATTTATATTTAACACACAAACACACACACAGAGACACACACACACACACACACACACACACACACACACACACACACACACACACAGAATAATCGAGATAACAGTTAAATTCCACGAGGCGTCGATAACCTCCCAATCTCCACGTTACCTCAGGCTCCGCCTCCTCACGTTTAAATCAACCAATCAGACGGCTTTTGCAGTGACAGCAGTTCCGCCTCTTACAAACGTTCACTTCGAATCTGCTGCAATCTGAAACCGTCCTCACAAACGATTTAACGCTAATCTGGGGCCGCCTTCTGCCCACTGTGGGCTAAAGGCTAATCGTATGCTAAACAAGCTACCGACACCACCGACCAATGGCAGCGCTGCAAAGAGATTGAGGATGAACTCTGGTGACCTATTAATATCACACCAGGTCACCAAACAACACAGAGCATTTTTTAAATTCTTGAACAAGAATCTATTTATTTATTTGTTTGTTTGTTTGTTTGTTTGTTTGTTTGTTTATTCGTTCATTGTAAAATTAAAAGTCTTGTTTGTCATCACATCAATGTGAAATTCATGAATCTAAAAAAAAATCCCTTGACGTCCATTCACCAGCATGTTTTACATAGATGAGTAGCGCCCCCGTGTGGAGACAGTTGGGATTACACCTTTAAACGTTAAATCTCTGGTGGATGATAACCAGCATCTTTATTATTTATGTTTAAACTTCAGTTAAACTTCAGCTTCAGTTTGGTTTTGATTCATTAATTTTGTTGTTATTTGTTTTGTTGTTGTTTACTCTCTGTTTTGTGTTCTTTAGCTATGCTACGCTATCGTTCTGCTGCAGAAGATAGACGAGAATAAAATCATCCGACTCCTAATCTGGATCCGGGAGATTAAAATCCATATTTGGAAATTGTTTATGCGTTCATTGTGTAAACAAATGCTTGTGTTTATCTATCTAATCTGGTAAACAGTTGACTCAGGTTGTGTAAACTAGAAGCTGCGTCCTGATTGGAGGAGAGTTTGCAGCCAGCAGAGGGAAGCGCTGTTTCACAGTTGGAACCCAGAACATGTGTGATCTCCTGACTGTCCCTGAACGCCTCATGAGGAGCAGATCCAGAGGTGAATGTTCTCCTCTCCAAGCTGTTCTCCTCCTCTCCTCCCTGTTTGCTACTGAAGCTCCTCTCTTCATCTTCGCTCCAGGCCGTGACTCATCCTCAAATCTCCTGTGATTTTTTATTTTTTTGCATCTGTGTCGACTTCGATGGGGGTGGGGGGGTGGGGGCGTCTTATTAGCAGGACGTGGGAACGGCTGATATCGTGCAGCTCATCCGGATGATTCATCTCACAGCCATGTGAGCACAAGTGGTCCAGCGAGAAGAAAACATTTGCAGATGGTTCAGGATGAACGTCTGCCCAGATCCTGCTGGCTGTAAAACCTTGGTGCATCATGGGTAGCAATTAAAAAACGTAATCCGCCGGGCGTCACGTGACCTGGTACAGGACGGCTCCATCTCGACCCTCCAGGCTCCAGAGACGGGTCCCAAATCCTGGTTCTGGCATCAGGAGCCGGTTTGTCCTCTGGTGGGGCTCCCTCTAGTGGCCGGAAGGAGATAAGGGGAAAGGTCAAGAAGGTGAAGCGGGCGGTTCAACCCCGAGCTGAGACTGTCAGGCAGAAGCATCGCAGTCCAGGCTCTGAGAGAAAGCAAGCTAATGAAGTGCTAATGTTAGCTCCAGGTTTAGCTGCAAACATGCTAATGTTAGCTCCAGGACTGTCTGAAGATCTGCTAATGTTAGCTGGCTGCAGAGGTGCTGATGTTAGCTACAGTGTGGTACCAGGTGTTTCCTTTGGTGACACATGCT